>NW_027524178.1:0-35066 GCF_052094955.1 Ictidomys tridecemlineatus | reverse complement strand
GACTGGGTTGCACACACGGGACTGTTGGCAGGGAGCAGAGGTTGAGACTGGGTGCAGAATGATCGTTGCAGAGAGCAGACGTTAGAGACCGGGGTGCAGATGGACTGATACAGAGAGCAGAGGTTGAAGACTGGAGTGCAGAAGGATCTTACAGAGAGCAGAGAATGGAGACTTAGGTGCAGAAGCACTGTTACAGAGAGTGGATTATTGCAGAGAGTAGAGTTTTCAGATTGAGGTACAGAGAACTGTTGCAGGAAGCAAATGTTGGAGACTGGGGTTCACAAGGACTGTTGCAGCTAGCAGAGGTTTCAGACTGGGTGCAGGAAGGATCGTTGCAGAGAGCAAAGATTGGAGACTGAGGTGCAGAAGGATTGTTACAGAGAGCAAAGGTTGGAGACTGGGGTGCAGAAGGACTGTTGCAGAGAGCAGAGGGTTTTAGACTGGGATGTACAAGGACTGTTGCAGAGAGTAGAGGTTGGAGATTGGGGTCCAGAAAGACTGTAGCAGAGAGCAGAGGTTGGAGACTAAGTTGCAGAAGGACAGTTACCCAGAGCAGAGGTTTGAGACTGGTATGAAGAAGGACTGACACAGAAAGCAGAGGTTGGAGACTTGGGTGCAGAAGTACCTTTACAGAGAGCAGAGGTTGGAAAATGCGATACAAAACAACTGTTTCAGAGACCAAAATTTGGAGACTGTGGTGGAGAATGACTGTTGCAGAAGAACTGTTACAGAAAGCAGAGATTGGAAATTGGTGTGCAGATGGACCGTTACATAGAGCAGAGTTTGGAGACTGCGGTATAGAAGGACTGTTACAGAGAGCAGAGGTTGGAGACTGGGGTGCAGAAGGACTGTTACAGAAAGCACAGGTTGGAGACTGAGTTGCAGAAGGATAGTTACAAAGAGCCGAGGATGGAGACTGGGTTCAGAAACACTGATTCAAAAAAGCAGAGGTTGGAGACTGGGATGTAGAAGGAGCGTTACAGAGAGCAGAGGTTGGAAACTGCGGTACAAAATGTCTGTTACAGAGCGCAGATCTTGGAGACAGGGGAGCAGAAGGACTGTTGCAGAGGACAGAGGTTTGAGACTGGGGTGAAAAAGAAATGTTACAGAGAGCAGAGTTTGGAAACTGGAGTGCAGAAGGATCTTACAGAGAGCAGAGGTTGGAGACTGTGGTGCACAAGGACGGTTGCAAAGAGCAGACATTGGAGACTGGGGTCCAGAAGGTTCGTTGCAGAGAGCAGAGTTTGGAGACTGGGGTGCAGAAGGACTGTTACAAAGAGAAGAGATTGGAAATTGGTGTGCAGAAGGACCGTTACAGAGAGTAGAGTTTGAAGACTGCGGTATAGAAGGAGTGTTACAGAGAGCAGAGGTTGGAGACTGGGTTAGAGAAGGACTGTTGCAATGAAGCGAGGAAGGAGACTGTAGTGCAGAAGAACCCTTGTGGAGAGCCGAGTATTGAGACTGGTGTGCAGAAGGACTGTTACAGAGAACAGAGTTTTGAGAAGTGATGCAGAAGGACTGTTGCATGGAGCAGAGTTTCTAGACTTTGGTGCAGAAGGACTGTTTCATACAGCAGAGTTTAGAGACTGGGGTGCAGAAAGACTGTTACAGAGAGCAGAGGTTGGAGACTGGGGTGCAGATGGACTGATACAGAAAGCAGAGGTTAGAGACTGAGGTGCAGAAGGACGGTTACAGAGAGCAGATTTTGAAGACTACACTACAGGAAGATTGTTACAGAGAGCAGAGGTTGGAGACTGGGGTGGAGAATGACTGTTTCAGAGAGCAGAGTTTGGAGACTGGGGTGCACAAGGATTGTTTCAGATAGCAGAGTTTTTAGACTGAGGTGCAGAACGACTGTTGCAGAGAGCAGATGTTGGAGACTGGGGTGCAGGAAGACTTTTTCAGAGAGCAGATGTTGGAGACTGGGGTCTAGAAGGATTGTTACAGAGAGCAGAGGTTGGATACTTGGGTTCAGAAGGATAATTGCAGAGATCAGATTTTTGGAACTGAGGTGAAGAAAGATCTTTGCAGAGAGCAGAGTTATCAGACTGAAGTGCAGAAGGACTGTTGCAGAGAGCAGATGTTGAAGATTGGGGTTAAGAAGGTTCGTTGCAGAGAGCAGAGGTTGGAGAGTTAGGTGCAGAAGGACTGTTGCAGATTGCAGAGTTTGGAGACTGGCGTGTAGAAGGACTGTTGCAGAGACAAGAATTTGAGACAGCGGTTTTTAAAGACTGTTGCAGAGAGCAGAGTTTGGAGACTGAGATGCAGAAGGACTGTTACAGAGAGTAGAGGTTGGAGACTGAGGTACAGAAGGATTGTTACAGAGAGGAGAGGTTGGAGACTGAGGTGCAGAAGGACTGTTGCAGGTAGCAGAGGTTGGAGACTGGGGTGTAGAAGGACTTATTCAGGCAACAGATTTTGGAGACTGGGGTGCAGAAAAACTTTTGCAGAGAGCAGAGTTTGGAGACTGAGGTACAGAATGACTGTTACAAAGAGCAGAGTTTGGAGCCTGGGGTGCAGAAGGACTGATACATAAAGTAGAAGTTGGAGAATGGGGTGCAGAAGAAACCTTACAGAATGCAGAGTTTGGAGATAGCAGTACAGAAGGAATGTTACAGAGAGCAGAGTTTGGAGACTGGGGTGGAGAAGTACTGTTTCAGAGAGTAGATGTTGGGTACTGGGGTGCAGAAGAACTGTTGCAGAGAGCAGAATTTGAAGACTAAGGTGCAGAAGGATTGTTGCAGGGAGCAGATTTTGGAGACTGAGGTACTGAAGGACTCTTGCAGACAACAGAGGTTGGAGAATGGGGTGCAGAAGGACCGTTGCAGAGAGCAGAGTTTGGAGACTGTAGTACAAAAAGACTTTTGAGAGGTGAGATAAAGTACAGAAGGACTGTTGAGAGGTGAGATGAAGAAGGACTGTTACAGAAAGCAGAGTTTGTAGACTTGGGCGCAGAAGGATCTTTGCACAGAGCAGAGTTTTCAGACTGAGGTGAAGAAAGACTGTTTCAGAGAGCAGATGTTGGAGACTGGGGTGCAGAAAGACTTTTGCAGAGAGCTCAGGTTGGAGACTGGGATTTAAAAGGATCGTTGCAGAGAACAGAAGTTGGAGACTGGGGTGCAAAACGATTGTTACAGAGAGGAGAAGTTCGAGAATGGGGTGCAGAAGTACGATTGCAGAGAGCAGAGTTCGGGGACTGAGGTGCAGAACAATTTTTACAGAGAACAGAAGTTGGAGACTTGGGTGCAGAAAGAGTGTTGAAGAGATCAGAGGTTGGAGACTGGGGTGTAGAAGGACTGTTTCAGAAAGCAGAAGTTGGAGACTTATGTGCAGCACGACTGTTACAGAGAGAAGATGTTGGAGACTGGCGTGCAGAAGGACTGATACACAGAGCAGAGGTTGGAGACTTTGGTACAGAAAGGCCGTTATAAAGAGAACAGCTTGGAGACTACAGTAGAGAAAGACTGTTACTGAGAGCAGAGGTTGGAGACTGGCGTGGAGAAGGACTGTTGCAGAGAGCATATTTCAGAGACTGGGATGCAGAAGGACTGTTGCAAAGAGCAGAATTTGTATACTGGGTTGCAGAAAGACTTTAGCAGAGCGCAGAGGTTGGAGACTGAGGTGCAGAAGGACTGTTACAGAGAGAAGAGTTTGGAGACTGTGGTGCATAAACACTGATACAGAAAGCAGAGGTTGGAGACTGGGGTGAAAAAGCGTGTTACAGAGACCAGAGGTTGGATACTGCGGTACAGAAGGTCTGTTACAGAGATCAGAGTTTGAAGACTGGGGTGCAGAAGTCCTGTTAAAGAGAGCAGAGCTTGGAGACTGTTTTGCAGAAGGACTCTTACAGAGTGCAGATTTTAAAGACTGTGCTTCACAAGGATCATAAAGAGGGAGCAGAGTTGGGAGACTGAGGTGCAGAAGGACTGTTACAGAGAGCAGAGGTAGGAGACTGGGGTGTGGAAGGTCTGTTGCAGAGAGCAAATGTTTGTAACTAGGGTGCAGAAGGACTGTTGTAGAGAGAAGAGGTTGGAGACTGGGGTGCAGAAGGACTGTGTTAGAGAGCAGAGGTTGGAGACTGAGGTGCGGAAGTTCTGTTACAGAGAGCAGAGTTTGGAGACTCGGGGCCAGTAGAACTGTTACAAAGAGCAGAGTTTGGATACAGCGGTGCAGAAGGATCTTACAGAGAGCAGAGTTTGAAGACTGAGGTGCAAAAAAACTGTTGCAGAGATCAGAGGTTAGAGACTGGGGTGCAGTAGGATCATTGCAGAGAGCAGAGGTTGGAGACTGGGTTCAGAAGGATCGTTGCAGAGAGCAGCGGTTGGAGACTGGGGTGCAGAAGGCCTGCTACAGAGAGCAGAGTTTGGAGACTGGCGGGAAGAAGGCCTGTTACGAAGAGGAGAGTTTAGAGACTTGGTTGCTGAAGGATCTTACAGAGAGCAGAGGTTGGAGACTGAGGTGCAGGTGGACTGTTACAGAGAGCAGTGGTCGGAGACTGGGGTGCAGAAGGATCGTGCAGAGACAAGAAGTGTCAGACTGAGGTGCAGAATGACTGTTACAGAGAGTAGAGGTTGGAGACTGAGGTGTAGAAGGACTGTTACAGAGAGCAGAGTTTGGAGACTGAGGTGCAGAAGCACTGTTTTAGAAAGCAGACTTGGGAAATTGGGTTGCAGAAGGACAGTTACAGAGACCAGAGTTTGGAGACTTCGGTATAGAAAAACTATTACTGAGAGCAGAGCTTGGAGACTCGGGTGCAGAATGAATTTTACAGAGAGCACAGGTTGGAGTCTGAGGTGCAGAAGGATAGATACAAAGAGCAAAGGTTTTAGGCTGGGGTTCAGAAGGACTGATACAGAAAGTAGAGTTTGGAAACTGGGTGAAGAAGGACAAGTTATGGAGAGCAGAGGTTGGAGACTGCGGTACTGAAAAACTGTTACAGAGAGCAGATGTTAAAGAATGGTTATCAGAAGGACTGTTGCAGAGGACAGAGGTTGGAGACTAGGGTGCCACAGGACACTTTCAGAAAGCAGAGGTAAAAGACTTTGGTGGAAAGGTATGTTACAGAGACCAGAGTTTGGAAATTGGGGTGCAGAAGGATCTTACAGAGAGCAGACGTTGGAGACTGTGGTTCAGAAGTACTGTTGCAGAGAGCAGAGATGGAGACTGGGGTGCAGAAGGACTGTTGCGGAGAGCAGATGTTGGTGACTGGAGTGCATATGGACTGTTGCAGAGAGCAGAGGTTGGAAACTTTGATGCAATAGGACTCTTAAAGAGAGCAGAAGTTGGAGACTGGGTGAAGAAGACTGATACAGAAAGCAGAGATTGGAGTCTTGGGTGCAGAAAGACAGTTACAAAGAGCAAATGTTGGAGAATGCAGTACAGAAGGACAGTTGCAGAGAGCAGAGTTTGGAGACTGGGGTGCAGAAGGACTGTTGCAGAGAGCAGAGATTGGAGACTGAGGTGCAGAAGAACTCTTAGAGAGAGAAGAAGTTCGAGACTGGTTGAAGAAGGACTGATACAGAAAGCAGAGATTGTAGTCTGGGGTGCAGAAAGACCGATACAGAGAGCAGAGGTTGGAGACTGCAGTATAGAAGAACTGTTGCAGAGAGAAGAGTTTTGGGACTGGGGTTCAGAAGGACTGTTGCAGAGAGCAGAGAGTGGAGACTGAGGTGTAGAAGTCCTGTTACATAGAGCAGAAGTTGGAGAATGGGGTACAGAAAGATCGTAGCAAGGAGCAGAGCTTGGAGACAGGGGTGCAGAATGATCTTTCAGAGAGCAGAAGTTGGAGACTGAGGTGCAGAAGGACTGTTTCAGAGATGAGAGGTTGGAGACTGGGGTGCAGTAGGATCATTGCAGAGAGCAGAGTTTGAAGACAGGGGTGCAGAATGATCCTTGCATAGAGCAGAGTTCGGAGACTGACATTCAGAAAGCCTCTTACAGAGAGGAGAGGTTGGAGACTGGGGTGCAGAAGGACTGTTATAGAGAGCAGTGTTTGAAGACTGGGTTACTAAAGGATCTTGCAGAGAGCAGAGGTTTGAGACTGAGGTGAAGGTGGACTTTTACTGAGAACAGTGGTTGGAGACTTGGGTATAGAAGGACTGTTACAGAGAGCAAAGTTTGGAAACTCAGGTGCAGAAGGAATGTTACAGGAAGCAGAGTTTTGAAATTGAGGTGCAGAAAGACCGTTACAGAGAGCAGAGTTTGAAGACTGCGGTATAGGAATGTTATTGAGAAGAGAGGTTGTAGACTGGGGTGCAGAAGGACTCTTACATAGAGCATAGGTTGGAGACTGAGGTGAAGAAGGATAGATACAGAGAACAGATTTTGGAGACTGGGGTTCAGGCAGACTGATACAGAAAGCAGAAGTTGGAGACCTGGGTGTAGAAGGACTGTTACAAAGAGCAGAGGTTAAAGACTGCGGTACAGAAGGACTGTGACATAGAGCAGATCTCAGAGACTGGGGAGCAGAAGGACTGTTGAAAAGGACAGAGTTGGATTCTGCGGTGGAGAAGTAATGTTACAGAGAGCAGAGTTTGGAAACTGGAATGCAGAAGGATCTTACAGAAAGCAGAGGTTGGAGACTATGGTGCAGAAGGACTGTTGCAGAGAGCAGAGGTTGGAGACTGGGGTCAAAAAGGATCGTTGCAGAGAGCAGAGTTTGGAGACTGGGGTGCAGAAGGACTGTTGCAGACAGCAGATGTTGAAGACTGGGGTTCAGAAGGACTTTTGCAAAAACCAGATTTTAGAGACTGGGGTGCAGAAGGACTGTTACATAGAGAAGATGATGGAGACTGAGGTGTAGAAGGACTGTTACAGAGAACAGAGTTCAGAGACTTGGGTGCAGAAGGACTGTTACAGAGAGCATAGGTTGGAGACTGGAGTTCAGTTGGATCTTACAGAGAGCAGAGTTTGGAGACTGGGGTTCAAAAGGACTGTTGCAGAGAGCAGATATTGTAGACTGGGGTGGAGAAGAATCGTTGATGATAGAAGAGGTATGAGACTGGGGTGCAGAAGGCCTGTTACAGAGAGCAGAAGTTGGAGACTGGGTTGCAGAAGTCCTATTAATGAGAGCAGAAGTTGGAGAGTGTTGTGCAGAAGGACAGGTATAAAGTACAGAGTTTAAAGATTGGATTGAAGAAGGATCTTACAGAGAGCAGAGTTGAGAGACTGAGGTGCAGAAGGACTGTTACAGAGAGCCGAGTTAGGAGACTGGGGTGAATAAGGGTCGTTGCAGAGAGTAGAGTATTCAGACTGAAGTGCAGTAGAACTGTTGCAGAGAGCAGATGTTAGAGACTGGGGTGCAGAAGGACTCTTGTAGAGAGAAGAGGTTGGAGACTGGGGTGCGAAAAGACTGCTGCAGAGAGCAGAGGTTTGATACAGGGGTGCAGAAGCATCTTACAGAGAGCAGAATTTGAAGACTGAGGTGCAGATTGACTGTTGCAGAGATCAGAGGTTGGAGACTGGGGTGCATTAGGATCATTGCAGAGAGCAGAGTTTGGAGACTGGGGTGCAGAAAGATCATTGCAGAGAGCAGATTTTTGAGACTGGGGTGCAGAAGGCCTGCTATAGAGAGCAGAGTTTGGAGACTGGCGTGCAGAAGACCTGTTACAGAAAGTAAAGGTTGGAGACTGGGGTGCAGAAGGACTGTTATAGGGAGCAGAATTTGGAGACTGGGTAGCTGAAGGATCTTATAAAGAGAAGAGGTTTGGAGACTGAGGTGCAGATGGACTGTTACAGAGAGCAGTGTTTGGAGACTGAGGTGCAGAAAGACCGTGCAGAGAGGAGAGGCATCACAATGAGGTACAGAAAGACTGTTACAGAGAGCAGAGGTTGGAGACTGAGGTGTAGAAGTACTGTTACAGAGAGCAGAGTTTGGAAATTGGGGTGCAGAAAGAGCGTTACAAAGACCAAAGTTTGGAGACTGCAGTATAGAAAAACTGTTACAGAGAGCAGAGGTTGGAGACTGGGGTGGAGAAGGAATGTTACAGAGAGCACAGGTTGGAGACTATTGTGCAAAAGGATAGATACAGAGAGCAAAGTTTTGAGACTGGTGTTCAGAACGACTGAAACAGAAAGCAAAGTATGGAGACTTGGTTGCCATAGGACTGTTACAGAAAGCAGTTGTTGGAGACTGGGGTACAGAAGGACTGTTGCAGAGGACAGAGGGGGAGACTGGGGTTCCGACACTTGCAGAAAGAAGAGATTAAAAACTGGGGTGGAGAAGGAATGTTACAGAGAGCAGAGTTTAGAAACTGGAGTGCAGAAGGATGTTACAAAGATCAGAGGTTGGAGACTGTTGTGCAGAAGGACTTTTCCAGAGAGAAGAGGTTGGAGACTTTGTTCCAGAAGGATCGTTGCAGAGAGCAGAGTTTAGAGACTGGGGTGCAGAAGGACTGTTGCATAGAGCAGAGGTTTGAGACTGGGGTGCAGAAGGACTGTTGCAGAGAGCAGAGTTTGGAGACTGGAGTGCAGAAGGACTGTTCCAGAGAGCAGAGGTTGGAGACTGGGGTTCAGACGGCCTGTTACAGAGAGCAGAGTTTTGACATGGGGTGTAGAAGGACTGTTGCCGAGAGCACAGGTTTGAGATTTTGGTGCAGAAGCATTGTTGCAGAGAGTAGAGGTTCGATACTGCCTTTCAGTAGGACTGTTACCGAGGCAGAGTTTGGAGACTTACGTGCAGAAGGACTGTTGCGGAGAGCAGAGTTTGTAAACTGAGGTGCAGAAAGACTGTTACAGAGAGCAGAGTTTGGAGATTGGGGTGCAGATGGACTGATATAGAAAGCAGAGTTTGGAGACTCCAGTGCAGAAAAACTGTTGCAGAGAGCAGAGGTTGGAGAATTGGGTGAAAAAGGCCTGATACACAGAGCAGAGGTTGGAGACTTGGGTGCAGAAGGACTGTTACAGACAGCAGAGTTTGGAGACAGGGTTGCAGAAGGATCTTACAAAGAGCAGAGTTTGGAGACTGTGGTACAGCAGGACTGTTACAGAGAGTAGAGGTTGGAGACTGGGGTGCAGAATGATCATTGCAGTGAACTGAGTTTTCAGACTGAGGTGCAGAAGGACTTTTGCAGAGAACAGATATTGGAGACTGGGGTGCAGAAAGACTGTTGTAGAGAGCAGAGTTTGGAGACTGGGGTGCAGAAGTATCCTTGTATTGAGCAGAGTTTAGAGACCGGCGTGCAAAAGGACTGTTACAAGAACGGAGGTTAGACAAGGAATGCAGAAGGACTGTTACAGAGGGCAGAGTTTACAGACTGGGTTGCAGGAGGATATTACAGAGAGCAGAATTTGGAGACTGAGGTGCAGAAGGACTGTTACAGAGAGTAGAGTTTACAGACTGAGTTTTAGAAGGACCGTTGTAGAGAGCAGAGTTTGGAAACTGAGGTGCAGAAGTATTGGTAAAGAGAGCAGTGGTTGTAGACTGGGGTGCAAAGGACTGTTGCAGAAAGCAGAGTTATGAGACTTGGGTGTAGAATGACTGTTGCAGAAAGCAGAGGTTTGAGACTTGGGTGCAGAAGGACTGTTGCAGATAGCAGAAGTTGGAGACTGAGGTCCAGAAGGACTGTTACAGAGAGATGAGGTTGTAGACTGCGGTGCAGAGGACTGATAAAGAAAGCAGAGGTTGAAGACTGAGGAGCAGAAGGACTGTTACAGAGAGCAGATTTTGAAAACTGCACTACAGGAGGACTGTTACAGAGAGCAGAGTTTGGAGACTAGTGTGGAGAAGGACTGTTTCAGAGTGTAGACTTGGAGACTGGAGTGCAGAAAAACTGTTGCAGAGAGCATAGGTTGAAGACTGGGGTGCATAAGAAGTGTCGCAAAGAGCATAAATTGGAGACTGAGGTGCAGGAGGAATGTTACAGAGAGCAGAGTTTGGAAACTGTGGTGCAGAAGGAATGATACAGAAAGGAGAGGTTCGAGACTGGGGTGCAGAAGGACCGTTACAGAGATCAGAGGTTGGGGACTGCGGTACAGAAGGACTGTTACACAGAGCAGAGTTTGGAGACTGGGGAGCAGAAAGACTGTTACAGAGAGCAGAGGTTAGAGACTGGGGAGCAGAAGGTCTGTTAGAGAGAGCAGAGGTTGGATTCTGGGGAGCAGAAGGAATGTTCAGAGAGCAAATTTGTAAAATGGGGTGCAAAAGGATCTTACAGAGAGCAGAGTTTGGAGGCTGGGGTGCAGAATCACTGTTACAGAGAGCAGATTTTGCAGACTGAGGTGTGGAAGGACTGTTACAGAAAGAAGAGATGGGAGACTGGGGTGCACAAAGATTGTTGCAGAGAGAAGAGATATCAGACTGAGGTTCAGGAGGACTGTTCCAGAGAGCAGATGTTGGAGACTGCGGTGCAGAAAGACTTTTACAGAGAACAGAGGTTGGAGACTGGAGTGCAAAATGATCATTGCAGAGAGCAGGGGTTGGAGACTGGGGTGCAGACAAACCCTTACAGAGAGCACAGTTTGGAGACTGCGGGACAGAATGACTGTTACAGAGAGCAGAGGTTGGAGACTGCGGAGCAGAAGGACTGTTACAGAGAGCAGAGGTTGGAGACTTGTGAGCAGAAGGAATATTACAGAGAGCAGAGTTTGGAAACTGGAGTGCAGAAGGATCTTACAGAGAGCAGAGGTTGGAGACTGAGGTGCAGAAAGACTATTACAGAAAGCAGAGTTTCGAGACTGGGGTGCACAAAAATCTTTGCAGAGAGAAGAGTTTTCAGACTGAGGTGCAGAAGGACTGTTGCACGGAGCAGATGTTGGAGACTGGGATGTAGAAGGACTTTTGCAGAGAGCAGATGTTGGAGACTGGTGTGCAAAAGGATTGTTGTAGAGATCAGATTTTGAAGACTGGGGTGCAAAAGGATTGTTACAGAGAGCAGAGGTTGGAGACTAAGGTGCAGAAAGACTCTTACAGAAAGCAGAGTTTGTTAACTGAGTTGAAGAATGATTATTACAGAGAAAAGAAGTTGGAGCCTGCGGTGCAGAAGGACTGTTGCAGAGAGCAGAGTTTGGAGACTGGGGTTAACAAGGACTGTTGCAGAGAGCAGATTTTGGAGACAGTGTGCAGAAGGATCGTTGCAGAGAGCAGAGGTTGAAGACTGGAGTGCAAAAAAAACTGTTGCGGAGAGCAGACGTTGGAGATTGGGGTAAGGAGTGACTGTTGCTCAGAGCATAATTTAAACACTGAGTTGCAGAATGACTTCTACAGAGAGCAGTGGTTAGAGATTTGAGTGCAGATGTACTGATACAGAAAGCAGAGATTGGAGACTGGGGTGCAGAAGAACTGTTGTAGAGAACAGATGTTGGAGAATGGGGTGCAGAAGAACTGTTGCAGAGAGTAGAGTTTGGAGACTTGGGTACAGAAGGACTCTTACGGAGACTAGAGGTTGGAGATTGGGGTGCAGAAGAACTTTTGCAGTAAGCATAGGTTGAAGACTGGGGTGAAGAAAGACTTTTTCAGAGAGTAGCATTTTAAGACTGGGTGCCAAAGGACTATTGCAGAGAGCAGAGGTTGGTGACTGAAGTGCAGAACGACTGTAACAGAGAGCAGATTTTGGAGACTGGGGTGCAGAAGGACTAATACAGAAAGCAGAGGTTGGAGACTGTTGTGCAGAAGGACTGTTGCAAAGAACAGAGGTTGGAGACTAAGGTAGAAAAAGACTGTTGTGGAGAGCAGGTGTTGGAGACTGGGGTGCAGTAGGACTATTGCAGAGAACAGAGGTTGCAGACTGAGGTGCAGAAGGACTGTTACAAAGAGCAGAGTTTGGAGACTGTGGTGCAGAAAGACTGATACAGAAAGAAGAGGTTGTAAACTGGGGTGCAGAAGGACCGTTAAAGAAAACAGAGGTTGGAGACTGCAGAACAGAAGGACTGTTATAGAGAGCAGAGGTTGAAGAAAGGGTGCAGAAGAAGTATTGTAGAGAATAGAGGTTGAAGACTGGGGTGCAGTAGGACCATTGCAGATAGTAGAGGTTGGAGAGTGTGTTGCAGAAGGATCTTACAGAGAGCAGAGCTTAGACACTGAGGTGCAGAAGGACTGTTGCAGAGAGCAGAGGTTGGAGATTGGGGTGCAGCAGGACTGTTGCCTAGAGTAGAGTTTGGAGTCTGAGGTTCAGAAGGACTGTTACAGATAGCAGTGGTTGGAGACTGAGGTGCAGAAGGATTGTGACTGAGAGCGAAGTTTGGACATTGATGTTCAGAAGGACTATTACAGAGAGTAGAGCGTGGAAACTGGTGTGTAGAAGGATCATTGCAGAAAACAGAGGTTTACGACTGAGGTGCAGAAGGATCTTTGCAGAGAGCAGAGTTTGGAGAGTGAGGTGCAGAAGGATCGCTACAGAGAGCAGAGGTTGGACACTGGGGTTCAAAGGACAGTTACAGAGAGCACATATTGGAGACTGGGGCGAAGAAGAAATGTTGCAGAGAGCAGATGTTGTAGACTGGGGTGAAGAAGGACTGTTGCAGAGAGCAGAGTTTGGAGACTGGGGTGCAGAAGGACTGTTGCAGATACAAAGGTTGGAGACTGAGGTGTAGCAGGACTGTTGCAGAAACAGAGGTTGGAGACTGAGGGGTAGAAGGACTGTTACAGAGAGCATAGGTTGGAGACTGTGGTGCAGAAGGACTGATACAAAAAGCAGAGTTTGCAGACTTGGATGCAGAAGGATCTTACATAAAGCAGAGGTTTGAAACTGAGGTGCAGAAGGACTGTTACAGACAGTAGAGGTTAGAAACTGGGGTGCAGAAGGACGCTTACAGAGAGCAGAGTTTGGAGACTGCAGTATAGAAGGGCTGTTACAGAGAGCACAATTTTGACTGGGGTAAAGGACTGTTGTAGATAGAAGATGTTGGAGACTGTGGTGCTGAAGGACTGTTGCAGGTAGCAGAGGTTGAAGAATGGGGTGCAGAAGAACTGTTGCAGAGAGCAGATTTTTGACATTGAGGTGCAGAAGAGCAGATGTTGTAGACTGGGTTGGAAAGAGACTGTTTCAGAGATAAAAGGTTGGAGACTGGGGTGCAGAAGGATAGTTGCTGAGAGCACAATTTGGAGAATGGGGTGCAGAAGGATCATTGCAGAGAGTAGAGTTTGGAGACATAGGTGCAGAAGGACCGTTTCAGACAGCATAGGTTGTTGACTGATGTGCAGAAGGATTTTTACAGAAAGGAGAGGTTGGAGACTGAGGTGAAGAAGGAGTGTTGCAGAGAGCAGAGGTTGGAGACTGGGGTGTAGAAGAACTGTGAGAGAGAGCAGTGTGTGTAGACTGAGGTGCATAAGGACTGATAAAGAGAGCAGAGGTTGGAGTTTGGAGACATAGGTGGAGAAGGACCGTTTCAGACAGCAGAATTTGTTGACTGAAGTGCAAAAGGACTGATATAGAAAGAAGAGATTGGTGACTGGGGTGCAGAAGGACCGTTACAGAGAGCATAGGGTGGAAACTGCAGTACAGAAGGACTGTTACACAGAATAGAGGTTGGAGACTGGGGTACAGAAGATGGTTGCAGAGAGTAGGTGAGGAGACTATGGTTCATAAGGACTATTGAAGAGAGCAGAGGTTAAAGAATGGGGTGCAGAAGAACTGTAACAGAGAGTAGAGGTTGGAGACTGTGGTGCAAAAAGCCTGATACAGAAAGCAGAGTTTGGAGACTGGGGTGTAGAAGTACTGTTAGAGAGAGAAGAGGTTGGAGAATTGGGTGCAGAATAAATGTTGTAGAGAACAGAGGTTGTAGATTCGGGTGTATAAGGACCATTGTAGAAAGCATAAGTTGGAGACTACGTTTCAGAAGGTTCTTACAGAGATCAGAGCTTTTACACTAAGGTGCAGAAGGACTGTTGCAGAGATGAGGTTGGAGATTGGGGCGCAGAAAGACTGATACAGAAAGCAGAGTTGAGAGCAGAGGTTGGAGACTAAGGTGCAGAATGAAAGTTACAGAGAGCAGAGATTGAAGACTGGGGTTAAGAAAAACTGATACAGAAAGCAGAGTTTTTAGACTGGGGAGCAGACGGATCCTTACAAAGAGAGTTTGGAGACTGCAGTACAGAAGGACTGTGACAGAGAGCAGAGGTTGGAGACTACGGTGGAGAAGGACTGTGGCAGAGAGAAAATATTGGAGGCTGGGGTGCAGAAGGACTGTTGCAGAGAGCAAGGTTGAAGACTGGGGTGCAGAAAAACTGTTGCAGAGAGCAGCAGTTGCAAAGTGAGGTGCAGAAGTCTTTTACAGAGAGCAGAGTTTGGAGAATGTGTTGCAGAATGACTGATCCAGAAAGCATAGGTTGGAGACTGTGGTGAAGAAAGAACCTTACAGAGAATAGATGTTGAAGACTCTTGTATAAAAGAACTGTTGTAGACAAGAGAGGTTGGAGACTGGGGTGAAGAGGGACCATTGCAGAGAGCAGAGTTTGGAGACTGGGGTGCAGAAGCAATGTTACAGAGAGAAGAGTTTGGAAACTGGGGTGCAGAAGGATCTTACAGAGAGAAGAGTTTGAAAACTCTGATGCAGAAAGACTGTTGCAGAGAGCACAGTTTGGAGACTTGGGTGCAGAAGGATCATTGCAGAGAGCAGAGTTAGTAGACTGGGGTGCCGAAGAACTGTTACAGAGGGCAGAGGTTTGAGACTTGGTTGCAGAAGGATCATGGCAGAGAGCAGAGTGAGGAGACTGGGGTGCCGAAGAACTGTTACAGAGGACAGAGGTTGGAGACTTGGGTGTAGAAAACTGTAGCAGAGAGCAGAGGTTAAAGGTTGGTGTGCAGAAGGACTTTTGCAGAGAGCAGAATTTGGAGACTGAGGTTCAGAAGGACTGTTACAGAGAGCGGAGGTTGGAGACTGCGGTGGAGAAGGACTGTGGCAGAGAGCAGATATTGGAGGCTGGGGTGCAGAACGACTTTTGCAGAGAGCAAGGTTGAAGACTGTGGTGCAGAAGCACTGTTGCAGAGAGCAGAGGTTGCAAAGTTAGGTGCAGAAGTCTTTTACAGAGAGCAGAGATTGGAGACTGTGTTGCAGAAAGACTGATACACAAAGAATAGGTTGGAGACTGTGGTGAAGAAGGACCCTTACAGAGAATAGATGTTGAAGACTCTTGTACAGAAGAACTGTTGTATACAAGAGAGCATGAAGACTGGGGTGCAGAGGGACCATAGCAGAGAGCAGAGTTTGAAGACTGGGGTGCAGAAAAAATGTTACAGAGAGAAGAGTTTGGAAACTGGGGTGCAGAAGGATCTTACAGAGAGAAGAGTTTGAAAACTTGGATGCAGAAGGACTGTTGCAAGAGAGCACAGTTTGGAGACTTGTGTGCAGAAGGATCGTAGCAGAGAGCAGATTTAGGAGACTGGGGTACTGAAGAACTGTTACAGAGGGCAAAGGTTGGAGACTTGGTTTCAGAAGGATCATTGCAGAAAGCAGAGTGAAAAGACTGGGGTGCCGAAGAACTGTTACAGAAAACAGAGGTTGGAGACTTGGGTGTAGAAGAACTGTAGTAGAGAGCAGAGATTGGAGATTGAGGTGCAGAAGGCCTTTTTCAGAGAGCAGAATTTGGAGACTGAGGTTCAGAAGAACTGTTACAGAGATCAGAGGTTGGAGACTGCGGTGGAGATAGACTGTGGCAGAGAGCAGATATTGGAGGCTGGGGTGCAGAACGACTGTTGCAGAGAGCAAGGTTGAAGACTGGGGTGCAGAAGGACTCTTGAAGAGAGCAGAGGTGGCAAAGTGAGGTGCAGAAGTCTTTTACAGAGAGCAGAGTTTGGAGACTGTGTTGCAGAAGAACTGATACAGAAAGCATAGGATGGAGACTGTGGTGAAGAAGGACTTTTACAGAGAATAGATGTTGAAGACTCTTGTACAGAAGAAATGTTGTAGACAAGAGGGGTTGGAAACTGGGGTGCAGAGGGACCATAGCAGAGAGCAGAGTTTGAAGTCTGGGGTGCAGAAAAAATGTTACAGAGAGAAGAGTTTGGAAACTGGGGTGAAAAAGGATCTTACAGAGAGAAGAGTTTGAAAACTCGGATTCAGAAGGACTGTTGCAGAGAGCACAGTTTGGAGACTTGGGTGCAGAAGGATCATTGCAGAGAGCAGAGTTAGGAGACTGGGGTGCCGAAGAACTGTTAAAGAGAGCAAAGGTTGGAGAGTTGGTTTCAGAAGGATCATTGCAGAGAGCAGAGTGAGGAGACTTGGGTGCCAAAGAACTGTTACAGAGGACAGAGGTTGGAAACTTGGGTGTAGTAGAACTGTAGCAGAGAGCAGAGGTTGGAAATTGGCGTGCAGAAAGACTGTTGCAGAGAGCAGAATTTGGAGACTGAGTTTCAGAAGGACTGTTACAGAGAGTAGAGGTGGAGACTTGAGTGCAGAATGACTGATACAGAAAGCAGAGGTTTTAGACATGGGTGCAGAAGGACCGTTACAGAGAGAAGTGTTTGGAAACTGCAGTACAGAAGGATTGTTACAGAGAGCAGAGGTTGGAGATTGGGGTGGAGAAGAACTGATGCAGAGATCAGTTGTTGGAGACATGGATGCAGAATGACTGTTGCAGAGAGTAGAGGTTGAAGATTGAGGTGTAGAAGAACTGTTGTAGAGAGCAGAGGTTGGAGACTGGGGTGCCGAATGACCGTTGCAGAGAGGAGAGGTTGGAGACAGAGGTGCAGAAGGATTGTAACAGAGTGCAGAGAGAGGTTACTGGGGTACAGATGGACTGATCCACAGAGCAGAGTTTGGAGACTGGGGTGCAGAAGGCCTGTTACAGAGAGCAGAGTTTTGAGACTGAGGTGATGAAGGATCGTTACAGAGAGCAGATGTTGCATACTGAGGTGCAGAAGGACTTTTAATGAGAGGAGAGGTTGGAGACTGGGGTGCAGAAGGATTCTTTCAGAGAGCCGACGATGGAGACTGGGGAGCAGAAGGAGTGTTGAAGAGAGCAGAGTTTGGAGATCGAGGTGCAGAAGAACTGTTACAGAGAAAAGCTGTTGGAGACTGGGGTGCAGAAGGCCTGTTACAGAGAGTAGAAGTTTGAGACTGAGGTGCAGAAACACTGTTGCAGAGAGCAGAGGTTGGACACTGGGGTTCAGAAGGACTGTTTCAGAGAGCAGAGTTTGGAGACTGCAATACAGAAAAACTGTTACAGAGAATAGAGCTTGGAGACTGGGGTGAAGAAGGAATGTCACAGAGAGCGAAGATTGGAAACTGAGGTGCAGTAGGATCTTATACAGACCAGAACTTGGAGACTGGGGTGCAGAAGGACTGTTGCAGACAGCAGACGTTGGAGACTGGTGTGCAGGAGGATCGTTGAAGAGAGCAAAAGTAGGAGACTCAGTTGCAGAATAATCATTGCAGAGAGCAAAGTGGAGACTGGGGTGCAGAAGGAATTTTGCAGAAAGCAGAGGTTGAAGACTGGGGTATAGAAGGACTGTTGCAGAGAGCAGACATTGAAGACTGGGGTGAAAAATTATGATATATAAAGCAGAGGTGAAACACTGGTGTGCAGTAGGACCATTACAGAGAGCAGAGGTTGGAAACTGGCGTGCCAAAGGACTGTTTCAGAGAGCAGAGTTTGGAGACTGGGGTGCAGAAGGCCTGCAACAGATGGCAGAGGTTGAAGACTGGTTTGCAGAAGGACTGTTATAGAGAGAAGAGTTTTGAGGCTGGGTTGCAGAAGGATCTTACAGAGACCAGGGGTTGGTGACTGAGGTGCAGGACGACTGTTACAGAGAGCAGAGGTTGGAGACTGAGGTGCAGAAGGATGGTTACAGAGAGCAGAGTTTGGTGACTGAGGTGCAGGAGGACTGTTACAGAAAGCAGAGGTTGGAAATTGAGGTGCAGAGGGACTGTTACAGAGAGCAGAGGTTGGAGACTGAGGTGCTGAAGGACTGTTGCAGAGAGAAGAGTTTGGAAACTTTGGTGCAGAAGGACTGTTCCAGAGAGCAGAATTTAGAGACTGAGGGGAAGAAGGACTGTTACAGAGAGCAGAGTTTGGAGACTGAGGTGCAGAAAAGCTTGCAGATAGCAGAGGTTTGAGACTGGGGTGAAAAAGGACTGTTTCAGGGAGAAGGTTTTGGAGACTTGGGTGCTGAAGGACTTTTGCAGAGAGTAGTATTTGGAAACTGAGGTGCAGTAGGACTGTTGCAGCTTGTAGAGGTTGGAGACTGGGTTGCAGAAGGACTGATAAAGAAAGCAGGGGTTGGAGACTGAGGTGCAGAAAGACCGTTACAGAGACCAGAGTTTGGAGACTGCAATACATAAAAACTGTTACAAAGAGCAGAGGTTGGAGACTGGGGTGGAGAAGAACTGTTTCAGAGTGCAGATGTTGGACACTGGGGTGCAGAAGAACTGTTGCAGAGAGCAGAGGAAGGAGACTGAGATTCAGAAAGACTTTTACAGAGAGCAGAGTTTAATGAATGGGTTCAGAAGGACTGATACAGAGAGCAGAGTTTGGAGACTGGGGTGCAGAAGGCGTGGTACAGAGAGGAAATGTTGGAGACTGGGTGCAGAAGGGCTGTTACAGAGAGCAGAGTTTGGAGACTGTGTTACAGAAGGATATTACCTAGAGCAGAGTTTTTAGACTGAGGTGCAGAAGGATTCTTAGAGAGAGCAGAGGTTAGTGACTTAGGTGCAGTAGGATCATGGCAGAGAACAGAGTTTGGAGATTGGTGTGCAGAAGGACGGTTGCAGAGAGCAGATGTTGGAGACTGAAATGCAGAAGGATTCTTGCAGAGAGCAGAGATTGGACACTGGGTTGCAGAAAAACTGTTACACAGAGCAGAGGTTGAAGACTGGGGTGTAGAAGGACTCTTGCAGAGAGTAGAGTTTGAAGACTAGGGTGAAGAAGGACTGTTGCATAGAGCAGAGATTGGACACTGAGGTGCAGAACGACTGTTACAGAGAGCAGAGGTTGGAGACTGAGGTGCAGAAGGGCTGTTGCAGAGAAAAGAGTTTGGAAACTTTGGTGCAAAAGGACTGTTGCAGAGAGCAGAATTTGGAGACTGAGGTGCAGAAGGACTGTTACAGAGAGCAGAGTTTGGAGACTGGGGTGCAGAAAATCTGCTGCAGATAGCAGAGGTTTGAGACTGGGGTGAAAAAGGACTGTTGCAGGGAGCAGGTTTTGGAGACTTGGGTGCTGAAGGACTTTTGCAGAGAGTAGTATTTGGAGATTGAGGTGCAGAAGGACTGTGGCAGCTTGGAGAGGTTGGATACTGGGTTGAAGGTTGAAGAAGGACTGATAAAGAAAGCAGGGTTTGAAGACTGAGGTGCAGAAAGACCGTTACAGAGAGCTGAGGTTAGAGACTGGGGTGGAGAAGAACTGTTTCAGAGTGCAGATGTTGGACACTGTGGTGCAGAAGAACTGTTGCAGAGAGCAGAGGAAGGAGACTGAGATGCAGAAAGACTGTTACAGAGAGCAGAGTTTAATGACTCGGTCCAGAAGGACTGATACAGAGAGCAGAGTTTGGAGACTGGGGTGCAGAAGGCCTGGTACAGATAGGAAATGTTGGAGACTGGGTGCAGAAGGGCTGTTACAGAGAGCAGAGTTTGCAGACTGTGTTACAGAAGGATATTACCTAGAGCATAGTTTTTAGATTGAGGTGCAGAAGGATTGTTAGAGAGAGCAGAGGTTAGTGACTTAGGTGCAGTAGTATCATTGCAGAGAACAGAGTTTGGAGATTGGTGTGCAGAAGGACGGTTGCAGAGAGCACATGTTGAAGACTGAAATGCAGAAGGATCGTTGCAGAGAGCAGATATTGGACACTGGGTTGCAGAAAACCTGTACACATAGCAGAGGTTGAAGATAGGGGTGTAGATGGACTCTTGCAGAGAGTAGAGTTTGAAGACTGAGGTGAAGAAGGACTGTTACAGAGAGGAAAGTTTGGAGACCTGGTGCAGAGGGGCTGTTACAGAGAGCAGAGTTTGGAGACTGGGGTACAGAAGGACTGATATAGAAAGCAGAGGTTCTAGACTTGGGTCTAGAATGAACCTTACTGACAGCAGGTGTTGGAGACTGCAGTATAGAAGGACTGTAACAGAGAGCAGAGGTTGGAGACTAGGGTACACAAGGACTGTTGCAAAGAGCAGAGGTTTGAGAATGAGATGCAGAAGGACTTCTGCAGAGAGCAGAGTTTGGTGACTGAGGTGCAGAAGAACTGTTACAGAGAGCAGAGTTTGGAGACTGGTGCAGAAGGACTGTTGCAGAGAGCAGAGGTTGGAGACATGGTTGGAGAAGGAATGTTACAGAGAGCAAAGTTTGGAAACTGAGGTGCTGTTTCTTACAGAGAGAAGAAGTTAGAGACTGCGGTACAGAAGGACTCTTACAGAGAGAAGAGGTTGCAGACTGGGGTGGAGAAGTACTTATTCAGAGAGTAGATGTTAGAGACTGGGGTCCAGAAGAACTGTTGCAGAGAGTCGAAGTTGGAGACTATGGTGCAGAAGGATTGTTGCACGGAGTAGAGGTTCGATATGACGTGCTGAAGGACTCTTGCAGACAACAGAGGTTGAAGAATGGGGTGCAGTGGGACCATTGCAGAGAGCAGATGTTGGAGACTGAGGTGCAGAAGAATTGTTACAGAGAGCAGAGGTTCGAGACTGGGGTGAAGAAGGACTGTGACAGAGATGAGAGTTTGGAGACTGGGTTGAAGAAGGATCTTTCAGAGAGCAGAGGTTGGAGACTGGGGTGCAGACGAACTGTTGCACAGAGCAGAGGTTGGAGACTGGGGTGCAGAAGGACAGTTACAGAGAGCAGAGTTTGGAGACTGGGTTGCGAAAAGTTCTTACATAGAGCAGAGCTTGGAGACTGAGGTGCAGAAGGATTGTTACAGAGAGCAGAGGTTGGAGACTGGGGTGAAGAAGGACTGTGACAGAGATGAGAGTTTGGAGAATGGGTTGCAGAAGGATCTTTCTGAGAGCAGAGGTTGGAGACTGGGGTGCAGACGAACTGATGCACAGAGCAGAGTTTGGAGACTGTGTTGCAGAAGGACTGATACAGAAAGCATAGGTTGGAGACTGTGATGAAGAAGGACCCTTACAGAGAATAGATGTTGAAGACTCTTGTACAGAAGAACTGTTGTAGACAAGAGAGGTTGGAGAATGGCGTGCAGAGGGACCATAGCAGAGAGCAGAGTTTGAAGACTGGGGTGCAGAAACAATGTTACAGAGAGAAGAGTTTGGAAACTGGGGTGCAGAAGGATCTTACAGACGGAAGAGTTTGAAAACTAGGATGCCGAAGGACTGTTGCAGAGAGCACAGTTTGGAGACTTGGGTGAAGAAGGAGCATTGCAGAGAGCAGAGTTAGGAGACTGGGGTGCTGAAGAACTGTTACAGAGGGCAAAGTTTGGAGACTTGGTTTCAGAAGGATCATTTAAGAGAGCAGAGTGAGAAGACTGGGTTGCAGAAGAACTGTTACAGAGGACAGAGGTTGGAGACTTGGGTGTAGAAGAACTGTAGCAGAGAGCAGAGGTTAAAGATTGGGGTGCAGAAGGACTGTTGCAGAGAGCAGAATTTGGAGACTGAGGTTCAGAAGGACTGTTACAGAGAGCAGAGGTTGGAGACTGCGGTGGAGAAGGACTGTGGCAGAGAGCAGATATTGGAGGCTGGGGTGCAGAACGACTTTTGCAGAGAGCAAGGTTGAAGACTGGGGTTCAGAAGGACTGTTGCAGAGAGCAGAGGTTGCAAAGTGAAGTGCAGATGTCTTTTACAGAGAGCAGAGTTTCGAGACTGTGTTGCAGAAGGAATGATACAGAAAGCATAGGTTGGAGACTGTGGTGATGAAAGACCCTTACAGAGAATAGATGTTGAAGACTCTTGTACAGAAGAACTGTTGTAGACAAGAGAGGTTGGAGACTGGGGTGCAGAGGGACCATGGCAGAGAGCAGAGTTTGAAGACTGGGGTGCAGAAACAATGTTACAGAGAGAAGAGTTTGGAAACTGGGGTGCAGAAGGATCTTACAGAGAGAAGAGTTTTAAAACTCGGATGCAGAAGGACTTTTGCAGAGAGCACAGTTTGGAGACTTGGATTCAGAAGGATCTTGTAGAGAGCAGAATTAGGAGACTGGGGTGCCGAAGAATGTTACAGAGGGAAAAGGTTGGAGACTTAGTTTCAGAAGGACCATTGCAGAGAACAGAGTGAGGAGACTGGGGTGCCGAAGAACTGTTACAGAGGACAGAGGTTGGAGACTTGGGTGTAGAAGAACTGTAGAAGAGAGAAGTGGTTGGAAATTGGCGTGCAGAAGGACTGTTGCAGAGAGCAGAAATTGGAGACTGAGTTTCAGAAGGACTGTTACAGAGAGCAGAGGTTGAAGACTTGAGTGCAGAAGGACTGATACAGAAAGCAGAGGTTTTAGACATGGGTGCAGAAAAAACGTTACAGAGAGAAGAGTTTAGAAACTGCAGTACAGAATGACAGTTACAGAAAGCAGAGGTTGGAGACTGGGGTAGAGAAGAACTGTTGCAGAGATCAGTTGTTGGAGACTGGGGTGCAGAATGACTGTTGCAGAGAGTAGATGTTGAAGATTGGGGTGTAGAAGAACTGTTGTAGAGAGCAGAGGTTGGAGACTGGGGTGCCGAATTACCGTTGCAGAGAGGAGAGATTGGAGACAGAGGTGCAGAAAGATTGTTACAGAGTGCAGAGAAAGGTTACTGGAGTACCGAAGGACTGATCCAGAGAGCAGAGTTTGGAGACTGGGGTGCAGAAGGCCTGTTACAGAGAGCAGAGTTTTGAGACTGAGGTGATGAAGGATCGTTACAGAGAGCAGATGTTGCATACTGAGGTGCAGAAGGACTTTTAATGAGAGGAGAGGTTGGAGACTGGGGTGCAGAAGGATTCTTTCAGAGAGCCGACGATGGAGACTGAGGAGCAGAAGGAGTGTTGAAGAGAGCAGAGTTTGGAGATCGGGATGCAGAAGAACTGTTACAGAGAAAAGCTGATGGAGACTGGGCTGCAGAAGGCCTTTTACAGAGAGCAGAAATTTGAGACTGAGGTACAGAAACACTGTTGCAGAGAGCAGAGGTTGGACACTGGGGTTCAGAAGGACTGTTTCAGAGAGCCGAGTTTGGAGACTGCAATACAGAAGGACTGTTACAGAGAGTAGAGCTTGGAGACAGGGGTGAATAAGGAATGTCACAGAGAGCAAAGTTTAGAAACTGAGGTGCAGTAGGATCTTATACAGACCAGAACTTGGAGACTGGGGTGCAGAAGGACTGTTGCAGACAGCAGACGTTGGAGACTGGTGTGCAGGAGGATCGTTGAAGAGAGCAAAAGTAGGAGACTCAGTTGCAGAATAATCATTGCAGAGAGCAAAGTGGAGACTGGGGTGCAGAAGGAATTTTGCGGAAAGCAGAGGTTGAAGACTGGGGTACAGAAGGAATGTTGCAGAGATCAGAATTTGGAGACTGAGATGCAGAAGGACTGTTACAGAGAGCAGACATTGAAGCCTGGGGTGAAAAATTATGATATTGAAAGCAGAGGTGAGAGACTTGTGTGCATAGGACCGTTACAGAGAGCAGAGGTTGGAAACTGGCGTGCCGAAGGACTGTTTCAGAGAGCAGAGTTTGGAGACTGGGGTGCAGAAGGCCTGCAACAGATAGCAGAGGTTGAAGATTGGTTTGCAGAAAAACTGTTATAGAGAGAAGAGTTTTGAGGCTGGGTTGCAGAAGGATCTTACAGAGACCAGGGGTTTGTGACTGAGGTGCAGGACGACTGTTACAGAGAGCAGAGGTTGGAGACGGAGGTGTAGAAGGACTGTTACAGATAGCAGAGTTTGGTGACTGAGGTGCAGGAGGACTGTTACAGAAAGCAGAGGTTGGAAATTGAGGTGAAGAGGGACTGTTACAGAGAGCAGAAGTTGGAGACTGCGGTATACAAAGACTGTAACAGAGAGCAGAGGTTGGAGACTGAGGTGCAGAAGGACTGTTACAGAGAGCAGAGGTTGGAGAGTGGGGTGTAGAAGGACTGTTGCATAGAGCAGAGATTGGACACTGAGGTGCAGAACGACTGTTACAGAGAGAAGAGGTTGGAGACTGAGGTGCAGGAGGACTGTTGCAGAGAGAAGAGTTTGGAAACTTTGGTGCAGAAGGACTGTTGCAGAGAGCAGAATTTGGAGACTGAGGTGAAGAAGCACTGTTACAGAGAGCAGAGTTTGGAGACTGGGGTGCAGAAAAACTGTTTCAGATAGCAGAGGTTTGAGACTGGGGTGAAGAAGGACTGTTGCAGAGAGCAGGTTTTGGAGACTTGGGTGCTGAAGGACTTTTGCAGAGAGTAGTATTTGGGGACTTAGGTGCAGAAGGACTGTTGCAGCTTGTAGAGGTTGGAGACTGGGTTGCAGAAGGACTGATAAAGAAAGCAGGGGTTGGAGACTGAGGTGCAGAAAGACCGTTACAGAGAGCAGAGTTTGGAGATTGCAATACATTAAAACTGTTACAGAGAGCAGAGGTTGGAGACTGGAGTGGAGAAGAAATGTTTCAGAGTGCAGATGTTGGACACTGGGGTGCAGAAGAACTGTTGCAGAGAGCAGAGGAAGGAGACTGAGATGCAGAAAGACTGTTACAGAGAGCAGAGTTTTATGACTCAGTGCAGAAGGACTGATGCAGAGAGAATAGTTTGGAGACTGGGGTGCAGAAGGCCTGGTAAAGAGAGGAAATGTTGGAGACTGGGTGCAGAAGGGCTGTTACAGAGAGCAGAGTTTGCAGACTGTGTTACAGAAGGATATTACCTAGAGCAGAGTTTTTAGACTGAGGTGCAGAAGGATTCTTAGAGAGAGCAGAGGTTAGTGACTTAGGTGCAGTAGTATCATTGCAGAGAACAGAGTTTGGAGATTGGTGTGCAGAAGGACGGTTGCAGAGAGCAGATGTTGGAGACTGAAATGCAGAAGGATCGTTGCATAGAGCAGAGATTGGACACTGGGTTGCAGAAAAACTTTTATACAAAGCAGAGTTTGAAGACTGGGGTGTAGAAGGACTCTTGCAGAGAGTAGAGTTTGAAGACTGGGGTGAAGAAGGACTGTTACAGAGAGGAAAGGTTGGAGACTTGGTTCAGAAGGACTGTTACAGAGAGCAGAGTTTGGAGACTGGGGTTCAGAAGGACTGATACAGAAAGCAGAGGTTCTAGACTTGGGTCTAGAATGAACCTTACTGAGAGCAGAGGTTGGAGACTGCAGTATAGAAGGACTGTTACAGAGAGCAGAGGTTGGAGACTAGGGTACACAAGGACTGTTGCAAAGAGCAGAGGTTTGAGAATGGGATGCAGAAGGACTTCTGCAGAGAGCAGAGTTTAGAGACTGAGGTGAAGAAGGACTGTTACTGAGAGCAGAATTTGGAGACTGTGGTGCAGAAGGACTGATTCAGAAAGCAGAGTTTGGAGACTGTGGTGCAGAAGGACTGTTGCAGAGAGCAGAGGTTGGAGACATGGGTGGAGAAGAAATGTTACAGAGAGCAAAGTTTGGAAACTGGGGTGCAGAAGGATCTTACAGATAGAAGAGTTTGAAAACTAGGATGCAGAAGCACTGTTGCAGAGAGCACAGTTTGAAGACTTGGGTGCAGAAAGATCATGCAGAGAGCAGAGTTAGGAGACTTGGGTGCTGAAGAACTGTTACAGAGGGCAAAGGTTGGAGACTTGGATTCAGAAGGATCATTGCAGAGAGCAGAGTGAGAAGACTGGGGTGCTGAAGAACTGTTACAGAGTACAGAGGTTGGAGACTTGGGTGTGGAAGTGTAGCAGAGAGCAGAGGTTGGAAATTGGGGTGTAGAAGGACTGTTGCAGAGAGCAGAGGTTGGAGACTTGAGTGCAGAAGGACTGATACAGAAAGCAAAGGTTTTAGACATGGGTGCAGAAGGACCGTTACAGAGAGAAGTGTTTGGAAACTGCAGTACAGAAGGACTGTTACAGAGAGCAGAATTTGGAGACTGGGGTGGAGAAGAACTGTTGCAGAGATCAGTTCCTGGAGACTGGGGTGCAGAATGGCTGTTGCAGAGAGTAGATGTTGAAGATTGGGGTGTAGAAGAACTGTTGTAGAGAGCAGAGGTTGGAGACTGTGGTGCCGAAGGACCGTTGCAGAGAGGAGAGGTTAAAGACAGAGGTGCAGAAGGATTGTTAGAGTGCAGAGAGAGGTTACTGGGGTAGAGAAGGACTGGTCTCGAGAGGAGAGTTTGGAGACTGGGGTGCAGAAGGCCTGTTACAGAGAGCAGAGTTTTGAGACTGAGGTGATGAAGAATCATTACAGAGAACAGATGTTGCAGACTGAGGTGCAGAAGGAATTTTAATGAGAGGAGAGGTTGTAGACAGGGGTGCAGAAGAATAATTTCAGAGAGCCGACGATGGAGACTGGGGAGCACAAGGAGTGTTGAAGAGAGCAGAGTTTGGAGATCGAGGTGCAGAAGAACTGTTACAGAGAAAAGCTGATGGAGACTGGGCTGCAGAAGGTCTTTTATAGAGAGCAGAAGTTTGAGACTAAGGTGCAGAAACACTGTTGCAGAGAGCAGAGGTTGGACACTGGGGTTCAGAAGGACTGTTTCAGAGAGCAGAGTTTGGAGACTGCAATACAGAAGGACTGTTACAGAGAGTAGAGCTTGGAGACTGGGGTGAAGAAGCAATGTCACAGAGAACAAAGTTTGGAAACTGAGGTGCAGTAGGATCTTATACAGACCAGAACTTGGAGACTGGGGTGCAGAAGGACTGTTGCAGACAGCAGACGTTGGAGACTGGTGTGCAGGAGGATCGTTAAAGAGAGCAAAAGTAGGAGACTCAGTTGCAGAATAATCATTGCAGAGAGCAAAGTGGAGACTGGGGCGCAGAAGGAATTTTGCGGAAAGCAGAGGTTGAAGACAGGGGTACAGAAGGACTGTTGCAGAGAGCAGAGTTTGGAGACTGAGATGCAGAAGGACTGTTACAGAGAGCAGACGTTGAAGACTGGGGTCAAAAATTATGATATAGAAAGCAGAGGTGGGAACCTGGTGTGCAGTAGGACCGTTACAGAGAGCAGATGTTGGAAACTGGCGTGCCGAAGCACTGTTTCAGAGAGCAGAGTTTGGAGACTGGGGTGCAGAAGGCCTGCAACAGATAGCAGATGTTGAAGACTGGTTTGCAGAAAAACTGTTATAGAGAGAAGAGTTTTGAGGCTGGGTTGCAATAAAATCTTACAGAGACCAGGGTTTGGTGACTGAGGTGCAGGACGACTGTTACTGAGAGCAAAGGTTGGAGACTGAGGTGCAGAAGGACGGTTACGGAGAGCAGAGTTTGGTGACTGAGGTGCAGGAGGACTGTTACAGAAAGCAGAGGTTGGAAATTGAGGTGCAGAGGGACTGTTACAGAGAGCAGAAGTTGGAGACTGCGGTATACAAAGACTGTAACAGAGAGCAGAGGTTGGAGACTGAGGTGCAGAAGGACTGTTACAGAGAGCAGAGGTTGGAGAGTGGGGTGTAGAAGGACTGTTGCATAGAGCAGAGATTGGACACTGAGGTGCAGAACGACTGTTACAGAGAGAAGAGGTTGGAGACTGAGGTGCAGGAGGACTGTTGCAGAGAGAAGAGTATGGAAACTTTGGTGCAGAAGGACTGTTGCAGAGAGCAGAATTTGGAGACTGAGGTGAAGAAGCACTGTTACAGAGAGCAGAGTTTGGAGACTGGGGTGCAGAAAAACTTTTTCAGATAGCAGAGGTTTGAGACTGGGGTGAAGAAGGACTCTTGCAGAGAGCAGGTTTTGGAGACTTGGGTGCTGAAGGACTTTTGCAGAGAGTAGTATTTGGGGACATAGGTGCAGAAGGACTGTTGCAGCTTGTAGAGGTTGGAGACTGGGTTGCAGAAGGACTGATAAAGAAAGCAGGGGTTGGAGACTGAGGTGCAGAAAGACCGTTACAGAGAGCAGAGTTTGGAGACTGCAATACATTAAAACTGTTACAGAGAGCAGAGGTTGGATACTGGAGTTGAGAAGAACTGTTTCAGAGTGCAGATGTTGGACACTGGGGTGCAGAAGAACTGTTGCAGAGAGCAGAGGAAGGAGACTGAGATGCAGAAAGACTGTTACAGAGAGCAGAGTTTAATGACTCGGTGCAGAAGGACTGATACAGAAAGCAGAGTTTGGAGACCGGGTTGCAGAAGGCCTGGTACAGAGAGAAAATGTTGGAGACTGGGTGCAGAAAGGCTGTTACAGAGAGCAGAGTTTGCAGACTGTGTTACAGAAGGATATTACCTAGAGCAGAGTTTTTAGACTGAGGTGCAGAAGGATTGTTAGAGAGAGCATAGGTTAGTGACTTAGGTGCAGTAGTATCATTGCAGAGAACAGAGTTTGGAGATTGGTGTGCAGAAGGACGGTTGCAGAGAGCAGATGTTGGAGACTGAAATGCAGAAGGATCATTGCAGAGAGCAGAGATTGGACACTGGGTTGCAGAAAAACTTTTACACAAAGCAGAGGTTGAAGACTGGGGTGTAGAAGGACTCTTGCAGAGAGTAGAGTTTGAAGACTGGGGTGAAGAAGGACTGTTACAGAGAGGAAAGGTTGGAGACTGGGTGCAGAAGGGCTGTTACATAGAGCAGAGTTTCGAGACTGGGGTTCAGAAGGACTGATACAGAAAGCAGAGTTTCAAGACTTGGGTCTAGAATGAACCTTACAGAGAGCAGAGGTTGGAGACTGCAGTATAGAAGGACTGTTACAGAGACCAGAGGTTGGAGACTAGGGTACACAAGGACTGTTTCAAAGAGCAGAGTTTTGAGAATGGGATGCAGAAGGACTTCTGCAGAGAGCAGAGTTTAGAGACTGAGGTGCAGAAGGACTGTTACAGAGAGCAGAATTTGGAGACTGTGGTGCAGAAGGACTGATACAGAAAGCAGAGTTTGGAGACTGTGGTGCAGAAGGACTGTTGCAGAGAGCAGAGGTTGGAGACATGGGTGGAGAAGGAATGTTACAGAGAGCAAAGTTTGGAAACTGGGGTGCTGTTTCTTACAGAGAAAAGAAGTTAGAGACTGCGGTACAGAAGGACTCTTAGATAGAGAAGAGATTGCAGACTGGGGTGCAGAAGTACTTATTCAGAGAGTAGATGTTGGAGACTGGGGTGCAGAAGAACTGTTGCAGAGAGCCGAAGTTGGAGACTCTCGTGCAGAAGGATTGTTGCACGGAGTAGAGTTTCGATATGACGTGCGGAAGGACTCTTGCAGACAACAGAGGTTTGAGAATGGGGTGCAGTAGGACCGATGTAGGGAGCAGATGTTGGAGACTGAGGTGCAGAAGGATTGTTACAGAGAGCAGAGGTTGGAGACTGGGGTGAAGAAGGACTGTGACAGAGATGAGAGTTTGGAGACTGGGTTGAAGAAGGATCTTTCAGAGAGCAGAGGTTGGAGACTGAGGTGCAGACGAACTGTTGCACAGAGCAGAGGTTGGAGACTGGGGTGCAGAAGGACAGTTACAGAGAGCAGAGTTTGGATACTGGGTTGCAAAAAGTTCTTACATAGAGCAGAAGTTGGAGACTGAGGTGCAGAAGGATTGTTACAGAGAGCAGAGGTTGGAGACTGGGGTGAAGAAGGACTGTGACAGAGATGAGAGTTTGGAGACTGGGTTGCAGAAGGATCTTTCAGAGAGCAGAGGTTGGAGCCTGGGGTGCAGACGAACTGTTGCACAGAGCAGAGGTTGGAGACTGTGTTGCACAAGGACTGATACAGAAAGCATAGGTTAGAGACTGTAGTTTAGAAGGACCCTTACAGAGAATAGATGTTGAAGACTTTTGTACAGAAGAACTGTTGTAGACAAGAGAGGTTGGAGACTGGGGTGCAGAGGGACCATAGCAGAGAGCAGAGTTTGGAGACTGGGGTGCAGAAACAATGTTACAGAGAGAAGAGTTTGGAAACTTGGGTGCAGAAGGATTTTACAGAGAGAAGAGATTGAAAACTCGGATTCAGAAGGACTGTTTCAGAGAGCACAGTTTGGAGACTTGGGTGCAGAAGGATTGTTGCAGAGAGCAGATATAGGAGACTGGGGTTTCGAAGAACTGTTACAGTTGGCAAAGTTTGGAGACTTGGGTTTAGAAGAATAGTAGCAGAGAGCAGAGGGTGGAGATTGGGTTGCAGAAGGACTGTTGCAGAGAGCAGAATTTGGAACTGAGGTTCAGAAGGACTGTTACAGAGAGTAGAGGTTGGAGACTGCCGTAGAGAAGGACTGTGGCAGAGAGCAGAGGTTGGAGGCTGGGGTGCAGAACGACTGTTGAAGAGAGCAAGGTTGAAGACTGGGGTGCAGAAGGTCTGTTGCAGAGAGCAGAGGTTGCTAAGTGGGGTGCAGAAGTCTTTTACAGAGAACAGACTTTGGAGACTGTGTTGCAGAAGGACTGATACAGAAAGAATAGGTTGGAGACTGTGGTGATGAAAGACCCTTACAGAGAAAAGATGTTGAAGACTCGTGTACAGAATTACTGTTTTAGACAAGAGAGGTTGGAGACTGGGGTGCAGAGGGACAATAGCAGAGAGCTGATTTTGGAGACTGGGGTGTAGAAACAATGTTACAAATAGAAGTGTTTGGAAACTGGGGTGCAGAAGGATCTTACAGAGAGAAGAGTTTTAAAACTCGGATGCAGAAGGACTTTTGCAGAGAGCACAGTTTGGAGACTTGGATGCAGAAGGATCCTGCAGAGAGCAGAGTTAGGAGACTGGGGTGCCGAAACTGTTACAGAGGGCAAAGGTTGGAGACTTGGTTTTAGAAGGATCATTGCAGAGAGCAGAGTGAGGAGACTGGGGTGCCGAAGAACTGTTACAGAGGACAGAGTTTGGAGACTTGGGTGTAGAAGAATTGTAGCAGAGAGCAGAGGTTGAAGCCTGGGGTGCAGAAGGACTGTTGCAGAGAGCAGAGGTTGGAGATTTGAGTGCAGAAGGACTGATACAGAAAGCAGAGGTTTTAGACATGGGTGCAGAAGGACCGTTGCAGAGAGGAGAGTTTGGAGACAGAGGTGCAGAAGGATTGTTACAGAGTGCAGAGAATGTTTATTGTTGTAGAGAAGGACTGATCCAGAGAGCAGAGTTTGGAGACTGGGGTGCAGAAGGCCTGTTACAGAGAGCAGAGTTTGGAGACTGGGGTTCAGAAGGACTGATACAGAAAATAAAGGTTCTAGACTTGGGTCTAGAATGAACCTTACAGAGAGCAGAAGTTGGAGACTGCAGTATAGAAGGACTGTTACAGAGAGCAGAGGTTGGAGACTAGGGTACACAAGGACTGTTGCAAAGAGCAGAGGTTTGAAAATGGGATGCAGAAGGACTTCTGCAGAGAGCAGAGTTTAGAGACTGAGGTGCAGAAGGACTGTTACAGAGAGCAGAATTTGGAGACTGTGGTGCAGAAGGACTGATACAGAAATCAGAGTTTGGAGACTGTGGTGCAGAAGGACTGTTGCAGAGAGCAGAGGTTGGAGACATGGGTGGAGAAGGAATGTTACAGAGAGCAAAGTTTGGAAACTGGGGTGCTGTTTCTTACAGAGAAAAGAAGTTAGAGACTGCGGTACAGAAGGACTCTTACAGAGAGAAGAGGTTGCAGACTGGGGTGGAGAAGTACTTATTCAGAGAGTAGATGTTGGAGACTGGGGTGCAGAAGAACTGTTGCAGAGAGCCGAAGTTGGAGACTCTCGTGCAGAAGGATTGTTGAACGGAGTAGAGGTTCGATATGACGTGCTGAAGGACTCTTGCAGACAACAGAGGTTGGAGAATGGGGTGCAGTAGGACCGTTGCAGAGAGCAGATGTTGGAGACTGAGCTGCAGAAAGATTGTTACAGAGAGCAGAGTTTGTAGACTGGTTTGAAGAAGGACTGTGGCAGAGATGAGAGTTTGGAGACTGGGTTGCAGAAGGATCTTTCAGAGAGCAGAGGTTGGAGACTGGGGTGCAGACGAACTTTGCACAGAACAGAGGTTGGAGACTGGGGTGCAGAAGGACAGTTACAGAGAGCAGAGATTGGAGACTGGGTTGCAAAAAGATCTTACATAAAGCAGAGGTTGGAGACTGAGGTGCAGAAGGTTTGTTACAGAGAGAAGAGGTTGGAGACTGGGGTGAAGAAGGACTGTTGCAGAGATGAGAGTTTGGAGACTGGGTTGCAGAAGGGTCTTTCAGAGAGCAGAGGTTGGAGACTGGGGTGCATACAAACTGTTGCACAGAGCAGAGGTTAGAGACTGGGGTGCAGAAGTACAGTTACAGAGAGCAGAGTTTGGATACTGTGTTGCAAAAAGATCTTACATAGAGCAGAGTTTGGAGACTGAGGTGAAGAAGAAATAATACCCAGAGCAGAGTTTGGAGACTTGGGTGCAGAAGGACTGTTGCCGAGAACAGAGGTTGGAGACTTGTGTGCAGATGGACTGTTGCAGAGAGCAGAGGTTGGGCACTGGGTGGAGAAGAAATATTACAGAGAGCAGGGTTTGGAAACTGGGGTGCAGTAGTATCTTACAGAGAGCAGACTTTGTATACTGAGTTTCAGAAGACCTGTTAAAGAGAGCAGATGTTTGAGACTGGGGTGCAGAAGAATTGTTAAAGATAGCACAGTTTGGAGACTGGGGTTTAGAAGGATTGTTGCAGAGAGCAGATGTTTCAGACTGAGGCTTAGAAGGAGTGTTACTGTGAGCAGAGGTTGGAGTTTGAGGTGCAGAAAGACTGTTTCAGAAAGCAGAGTTTGGCAATTGGGTTGCAGAAGTATCATTATAGGGAGAAGAGGTTGGAGACTGTGGTACAGAAGAACTGTTGCAGAGAGCAGAGTTTGGAGACTGGGGTGAAGAAGGCCTGTTACAGAGAGCAGACATTGGAGACTGGGGTGCAGAAGGATCTTTGCAGAGAGAAGAGTTTGGAGACTGGGGTGCAGAAGGACTGTTACAGAAAGCAGAGTTTGGAAATTGGGGAGCAGATGGACCTTTACAAAGAGAAGAGGTTGGAGACTGCGATACAAAAGGACTTTTACAGAGAGCAGAGTTTGGAGACTGGATAGAAGAAGAATGGTTGCCGAGAGCAGAATTCGGGGACTGGGGTGCAGAAGGATGTTACAGAAAGCAGAGTTTGGCAATTTGGGAGCAGATGGACCGTTACAAAGAGAAGAGGATGGAGACTGCGATACAAAAGGTCTTTTACAGAGAGCAGACTTTGAAGACTGGATAGAAGAAGGATCGTTGCAGAGAGCAGGTTTTGGAGACTGCGGTGCAGAAGGAATGTCACAGAGAGAACAGGTTGGAGACTGGGGTGCAGAAGAAATGTTGCAGAGAGCAGAGTCTGGATATGGGTGCAGAAGGACTGATACAGAAAGCAGAGGATGGAGACTGGGGTGCAGAACGACCGTTACAGATTGCAGAGTTTGGATACTGAGGTGCAGAAGAACTTTTGCAGAGAGGAGAGGTTGGAGACAGGGGTGTCAAAGGATTCTTACAGAGAGCAGAGGATGGAGACTGGGGTTCAGAAGAACTGTTACAAAAAGCAGAGGTTGAAGACTTTGGAGCAGAAGGCCTGTTACAGAGAGCAGAGATTGGACATGAGGTGCACAAGCATAGTTACAGAGAGCAGAGGTTGGACCCTGATGTGCAGAAGGACTGTTACAGAGAGCAGAGCTTGGAGACTGAGATGCAGAAGAACTGTTGGAGAGAGCAGAGGATGGATACTGAGGTGCAGTAGGACTGATACAGAGAGCAGGGGATTTATACCGGGGTGCTGAATAACTGATACGGAAATTTGAGTTTGGAGACTGGTGTGCAGAAGGACTGTTACAGAGAGCAGAGTTTGTAGCTTGGGGTGCAGAAGGACAGCTGCAGTGAACAGAGGTTAGATATTGGGGTGCAAAAGGGCCTTTGCAGAGAGATGAGGTTGGAGACTTTGTTGCAGAATGACTGTTACAGAGAGCAAAGTTTGGAGAACGGGGTGCAGGAGGATCTCACAAAGAGCAGACGTTGGAGACTGGGGTGCAGAAGGCCTGTTACAGAGAGCAGAGTTTGGACACTGGGTTGCAGAAGACCTGTTACAGAGAGCAGATGTTAGAGACTGGGGTGCAGAAGGATTGTTACAGATAACACAGTTCGGAGACTGGGGTTTAGAAGGATTGTTGCAGAGAGCAGAAGTTTCAGACTGAGGCTTAGAAGGACTGTTACAGAGAGCAGACGTTGGAAATTGGGGTGCAGAAGGACCGTTATAGAGAGAAGAAGTTGGAGACTCCCGTACAGAAGGGGTGTTACAGAGAGCAGAGTTTGGAGACAGGGGAGCAGAAGGACAGTTGCAGAGAGCAGATGTGGGAGACTGGGATGCAGAAGGATCGTTGCAGAGAGCAGAGGTTGGAGACTGAGTTTCAGAAGGCCTGTTACAGAGAGCAGAGTTTGGAGACTGGGTTGCAGAAAACCTTTTACAAAGAGCAAATTTTGGAGACTGGGGTGCAGAAAACAGGTTGCAGAGAGCAGAGGTTGAACACTCGGGTGCAGAAAGACTGTACCAGAGAGCAGAGTTTGGAGACTGGGGTGTAGAAGGACTGTTGCAGAGAGCAGACATTGGAGACTGGAATGCAGAAAGATCGTTGCAGAGAGCAGATGTTGGATACTGGGGTATAATAAGACGTTTGCAGAAAGCAGAGGTTGGAGACTGGGGTGCAGATGGACTTTTGCAGAAAGCAGAGGTTGGAGACTAAGGTGCAGAAGGACTGTTACAGAGAGCAGATGTTTTGGACTGGGGTGCACAATAACTGATACAGAAAGTAGAGTTTGGAGACTGGGGTGCAGAAGGACTGTTACAGAGAGCAGAGTTTGTTTCCTGCGGTACAGAAGGAAAGCTGCAGAAAACATAAGTTGGATATTGGGGTGCAAGAGTGCCGTTGCAGAGAGATGAGGTTGGAGACTGAGGTGCAGAATGACTGTTACAGAGAGCAAAGTTTGGAGAACGGGTTCCAGAAGGATCTTAAAGAAAGCAGACGTTGAAGACTGGGATGCAGAAGGATCATTGCAGAGAGCAGAGGTTGGAGACTGGGGTGTAGAAGGACTTTTGCAGAGAGCAGAGGTTGGAGACAGGGGTGCAGAAGGCCTGTTAAAGAGAGCAGAGTTTGGAGACTGGGTTTCACAAAACCTGTTACAGAGAGCAGATTTTGGAGACTGGGGTGCAGAAGGATTGTTACAAATAGCACAGTTTGAAGACTGTTGTTTAGAAG
>NW_027524177.1:0-35080 GCF_052094955.1 Ictidomys tridecemlineatus | reverse complement strand
ATGTTGCAGAGAGCAGAACTTAGAGACTGGGGTGCAGAAGGACTGTTACTGAGAGCTGAGGTTTGAGACTGGGATGAAGAAGAACTGATACAGAAAGCTGACGTTGGAGACTTGGGTGCAGAAGGACCGTTACAGAGAGCAGAGGTTGCAGACTGCAGTACAGAAGGACTGTTACAGAGAGCAGAGGTTGAAGACTTAGGTGCAGAAGGACTGATGCAGAGTACAGAGGTTGGTGACTGGGGTGCAGAAGAATCGTTGCAGAGAGTAGAGTTTGGAGACTGAGGTGCAGAAGGATTTTTAAAGAGAGCAGAGGTTGGAGACTTGGGTGCAGAAGGACTGTTGCAGAGAGCAGAGGATGGAGACTGAGGTGAAGAAGAATCGTTGCAGACAGAAGAGGTTGGAGACTGGGTTACAGAAAGCCTGTTACAGACTGCAGAGTTTGAAGAGTGGGGTGCAGAAAGTCTGTTACAGAGAGCAGAGTTTTGAGCTGGGGTGCAGAAGCACTGTTGCATATAGCACAGTTTCGAGACTGGGTTGGCAGAAGGATCTTATAGAGAGCATTTTGGAGTCTGAGGTTCAGAAGATTTGTTACAGAGAGCAAAGTTTGGAAACTGGGGTGCAGAATGATTGGTGCAGAGAGCAGAGTTTTCAGACTAAGGTCTAGAAGGACTGTTGCACAGAGCAGATATTGGATCTTGGGGTGCTGAAGGATCATTGAAGAGAGCAGTGGTTTGAGACTGGGGTGTAGAAGGAGTGTAACAGAGAGCAGAGTTTGGAGATTGGGTGGTAGAAAAAGTGTTACCGAGAGAAGATGTTGGAGACTGGGGTGCAGAAGGACTGTTTAAGAGAGCAGAGTTTGGATACTTAGGTGCAGAAGGACTGTTACAAAGGGCAGCTGTCGGAAATTGGGGTGCAGAAGGACCATTGCAGAGAGCAAAAGTTGGAACATGGGGAGAATAAGGATCGTTGCCGAGAGCAGATGTTGGACACTGGGTGCAGAAGGACTGTTACAGAGAGCAGAGTTATAAGAATGGGTTGCAGAAGGATATTACAGAGAGCAGATTTTGCAGTCTGAGGTGCAGAAGGACTTTTACAGAGAGTAGAGGTTGGAGACTTAGGAGCAGAAGGACTGTTGTAGAGAGCAGAGGTTGAATACTGAGGTCCATAATGATTGTTACAGAGATCAGAGGGTGGAGACTGCAGTGCAGAAGGAGTGTAACAGAGAGCAGAGTTTGGAGATTGGGGTGCAGAAAAATTGTTACCGAGAGCAGAGGTTGGGGACTGGAGTGCAGAAGGATCATTGCAGAGAGCAGTTGTTTGAGACTGGGGTGTAGAAGGACTTTTGCAGAGAGAAGAGGTTGGAGACTGGGGTGCAGAAGGACTGTTGCAGAGAGCAGAGGTTGGAGACTGAGATGCAGAAGGACTGTCACAGAGAGCAGAGGCTGGAGACTGGGGTGCAAAATAACTGATATGGAAAGTAGAGTTTGGAGACTGGGGTACAGAAAGACCGTTAAAGACAGCAGAGGTTGGAGACTGCAGTACAGAAGAACTGTTACAGACAGCAGAGTTTGGAGCCTGGGGTGCACAAGGACTGTTGCAGAGAATAGAGGTTGGAAACTGGGGTGCAGAAGGGCTGTCACAGAGAGCAGAGGTTGGAGACTGAGTTGTAGAAGGATTGTTACAGAGAGCAGAAGTTGAAAACTGAGGTGCAGAACGATCGTTTCAGAGAGCAGAGGTTGGAGACTTGGGTGCAGAAAGACTTTTGCAGAGAGCAGAGGTTGAAGACTGAGGTGCAAAAGGATCAATGCAGAGAGAAAAGTTTGGAGACTGGGGTGCAGGAGGCCTGTTACAGAGAGCAGAACTTGAAGACTGGGGTGCAGAAGACCTGTTAGAGAGAGCAGAGTTTGGAGACTGGGGTGCAGAAGGTTTGTTACAGATAGCACAGTTTGGAGACTAGGGTACAGAAGGATCGTTGCAGAGAGCAGAGGTTGCAGACTGAGGCATAGAAGGACTTATACAGAGAACAGAGTTTGAAATCTGAGGTTCAGAAGGACTGTAACAGAAAGCAGAGGTTGGATATTCGCGTGTAGAAAAACCGTTAGAGAGAGAAGAGGTTGGAGACTGTGGTACAGAAGGACTGTTACAGAGAGCAGAGTTTGGAGACGGGTGAAGAAGGACCCTTGCAGAGAGCATATGTTGGACACTGGGGTGGAGAAGGACTGTTACAGAGAGCAGACGTTGGAGACTGAGGTTCAGTAGGATTATTACAGAGAGCAGAGGTGGAGACTGAGGAGCAGAAGGACAAATAGAGAGAGCAAAGGTTGGAGACTGAGGTGCAGAAGAACTTTTACAGAGAGCAGAGTTTTGATACTGGGGTGCAGAAGGACTGTTGCAGAGAGCAGAGTTTGGAAACTGGGATGAAAAAGGATCTTCCAGAGAGCAGGGTCTGGAGACTGGTGTGCAGAAGGACTGTTGCAGAGAGCAGAGGTTGGAGACTGGGGTGGAGCAGGACTGTTACAGACAGCAGAGTTTGGAGACTGAGATGCAGAAGGATCGTTTCAGAGAGTAGAGGTTGGAGACTGCGGTGCAGAAAGACCGTTACAGATTGCAGAGGTTGAATACTGAGGTTCAGAAAGTCTTTTACAGAGAGGAGAATTTGGAGACTGGGGTGTCAAAGGATTCTTACACAGAGCAGAGGATGGAGACTGGGGTGCACAAGGAGTGTTACAGAGAGTAGAGTTTGGAGATTGTGGTTCAGAAGAACTGTTACAGAGAGCAGAGTTTGGAGACTGTGGTGCAGAAGGCCTGTTACAGAGAGCAGAGGTTGGAGACTGAGGTTCAGAAGGATTGTTACAGATAGCAGATTTTAGACACTGATGTGCAGAAGGACTGTTACAGAGAGCAGAGCTTGGAGTATGGGGTGCAAAAGGACTATTGTAGAGAGAAGAGTTTGAAGACTGGGGTGCAGAAGGATCGTTGAAGAGAGCAGAGGTTGGAGAGTGAGGTCCAGAAGGATCACTAAAGAAAGCAGAGTTTGGAGACCAGGGTGCAGTAGGATAATTACAGAGAGCACAGGTCTCAGACTGGGGTGCAGAAAAAATGTTGCAGAGTGCAGAGGTTGAAGACTGGGATGCAGAAGTACTGTAGCAGAAAGCAGAGGTTGGAGACTTGGGTGTTGAAGGACTGTTGCAAAGAGCAGACATTGAAGACTGGGATGCAGAAGGATCCTTGTAGAGAGCAGAGGTTGGAGACTGGGGTGTAGAAGGACTGTTGCAGAGAGCAGAGATTGGAGACTGGGGTGCAGAAGGACTGTTGTAGAGAGCAGATGTTGGAGACTGAGGTGCAGTAGGACTGTTACAGAGAGCAGAGGTTTTACACTAGGGTGCAGAATAACTGATACAGAAAGTAGAGTTTTTAGTCTAGGGTATAGAAGGACTGTTACAGAGAACAGATTTTGTAGCCTGGGGTGCAGAAGGACTGTTGCGGAGAACAGAAGTTGGAGACAGGGGTGCAGAAGTGCCGTTGCAGAGAGATGAGGTTGGAGACTGAGGGGCAGAAGGCCTGTTACAGAGAGCAGAGTTTGGACACTGGGTGGCAGAAGACCTGTTACAGAGAGCAGAGGTTGGAGACTAGGGTGCAGAAGGATTGTTATAGATGGCACAGTTTGGAGACTGGGGTGTAGAAGGATTGATGCAGAGAGAAGAGCTTTCAGACTGATTCTTAGAAGGACTGTTACAGAGAGGAGAGGTTGGAGTCTGAGGTCCAGAAGGACTGTTATAGAAAGCAGAGGTCGGTAATTGGGGTGCATATGGACCGTTACAGAAAGAAGAGGTAGGAGACTGCGATACAAAAGGACTATTACAGACAGCAGAGTTTTGAGACTGGGTAGAGGAAGGATCGTTGCAGAGAGCAGATGTTGGAGACTGGGGTGCAGAAGGACTGTTAGAGAGAGCAGAGGATGGAGACTGAGTTGCAGAAGGACAGTTACAGAGAGCACAGGTTGGAAAGTGGGGTTCAGAATAAATGTTGCAGAGAGCAGAGTTTGGAGACTTCGGTGCATAAAGACTGATGCAGAGAGCAGAGGTTTGAGACTGGGGTGCAGAAGTATCGTTGCAGAGAGCAGAGGTTGGAAACTAAAGTGCAGAAGGATCGTTACATAGAGCAGAGTTTGGTTCCTGGGGTGTAAAAGGACTGCGGCAGAGAACAGAGGTTGGAGACTGAGGGGCAAAAGGACTGATACACAGAGCAGAGGTTGGAGACTGGGCTGCAGAAGAATTGATACACAAAGCAGAGATTGGAGACTGGGGTTAAGAAGGACCGTTACAGAGAGAAGAGTTTTGAAACTCCAGAACAGAAGGACTTTTACAGAGAGCAAAGTTTGGAGACCGTGATGCAGAAGGACTGTTGCAGAGAACAGAGTGTGGAGACTGGGGTGCAGAAGGATTCTTTCAGAGAGCAGAGTTTGGAGAATAAGGTGCAGTACGACCGTTGCACTGAGCAGATGTTGGAGACTGGGGTTCAGAAGAACTGTTAGAGAGAACAGAGTTTGGAGACTGAGGTGCAGAAGGATCGTTTCAGAGAGGAGAATTTGGAAACTGGGGTGCAGACGGACCGTTACCGATTGCAGAGGTTGGAGACTGAGGTGCAGAAGGACTTTTACAGAGAGCAGATTTTGGATACTGAAGTGCAGAAGGACTGTTAGAGAGAGCAGAGTTTGGAGACTGAGGTGCAGAAGGATTATTGTAGAGAGAAGAGGTTTGAGACTGAAGTGCACAAGGACTCCTACAGAGAACAGAGGTTGGAGACTGGGGTTCAAAAAAATCATTGCAGAGAGCAGAGGTTGGAGACTGAGGGGCAGAAGGATCTTTGCAGAAGCAGAGGTTTCAGACTGTGATGCAGAAAGATCGTTACAGAGAGCAGAGGTTGGAGACTGGGGTGCAGAAGGATCTTATAGAGAGCATTTTGGAATCTGAGGTTCAGAAGTTTTGTTAAAGAGAGCAAAGTTTGGAAACTGGGGTGCAGAACGATTTGTGCAGAGAGCAGATTTTTCAGACTGAGGTGCAGAAGGACTGTTGCACAGAGCAGATATTGGATCCTGGGGTGCTGAAGGATCGTTGAAGAGAGCACAGGTTGGAGACTGGGGTGCAGAAGGCCTGTTACAGAGAGCAGAGGTTGAAGACTGGGGTGCAGAAGGCCTGTAACAGAGAGCAGAGTTTGGAGACTGGGGTGCAGAAAGACTGTTACAGAGAGCAGAGTTTTAAGAATGGGTTGCAGCAGGATCTTACAGAGAGCATATTTTGGAGACTGGGGTGCAGAAGGACTTTTATAGAATAGACTTTGGAGACTTAGGAGCACAAGGACTGTTGTAGAGAGCAGAGGTTGGAGAGTGAGGTTCAAAAAGATTGTTACAGAGATCAGAGAATGGAGACTGGGGAGCAGAAGGAGTGTAACAGAGAGCAGAGTTTGGAGATTGGGGTGCAGAAATAGTGTTACCGAGAGCAGATGTTGGAGACTGGGGTGCAGAAGGACTGTTGCAGAGAGTAGAGTTTGGAGACTTAGGTGCAGAAGGACTGTTACAAAGGGCAGCGGTTGGAAACTGGGGTGCAGAAGGACCATTGCAGAGAGCAGAAGTTGGAATTTGGGGAGAATAAGAATCGTTGCAGAGAGCAGATGTTGGACACTGGGGTGCAGAAGGACTGTTACAGAGAGCAGAGTTATAAGAATGGGTTGCAGAAGGATATTACAGAGAGCAGATTTTGCAGTCTGAGGTGCAGAAGGACTTTTACAGAGAGTAGAGGTTGGAGACTTAGGAGCAGAAGGACTGTTGTAGAGAGCAGAGGTTGAATACTGAGGTCCAGAATGATTGATACAGAGATCAGAGGGTGGAGACTGCGGTGCAGAAGGAGTGTAACAGAGAGCAGAGTTTGGAGATTGGGGTGCACAAAAACTGTTACCGAGAGCAGAGGTTGGAGACTGGGGTGCAGAAGGATCGTTGCAGAGAGCAGTGGTTTGAGACTGGGGTGTAGAAGGACTGTTGCAGAGACAAGAGGTTGGAGACTGTGGTGCAGAAGGACTGTTGCAGAGAACAGAGGTTGGAGACTTAGGTGCAGAAGGACTGTTACAACGAGCAGCGGTTGGAAACTGGGGTGCAGAAGGACCATTGCAGAGAGCAGAAGTTGGAACCTGGGGAGAATAAGGATCGTTGCAGAGAGAATATGTTAGATACTGAGGTGCAGCAGGACTGTTACAGAGAGCAGAGTTTTTTCAATGGGTTAGAAGGATCTCACAGAGAGCAGATTTTGGAGACTGAGGTGCAGAAGGAGATTTACAGAGAGTAGAGGTTGGAGACTTAGGAGCAGAAGGACTGTTGTAGAGAGAAGAAGGTTGGAGACTGAGGTCCTGAATGATTGCTACAGAGATCAGAGAGTGGAGACTGGGGTGCAGAAGGCGTGTTACTGAGAGCGGAGTGTGGAGATTGGGGTGCAGAAAAACTGTTACCAAGAGTAGAGTTTGGAGACTGGTGTGCAGAAGGATCGTTGCAGAGAGCAGTGGTTTGAGACTGGGGTGTAGAAAGACTGTTGCAGAGAGGAGAGGTTGGAGACTGGGGTGCAAAAGGACTGTTGCAGAGAGCAGAGGTTGGAGACTGAGGTTCAGAAGGACTGTCACAGAGAGCAGAGGCTGGAGACTGGGGTGCAGAATAACTGATATGGAAAGTAGAGTTTGGAGACTGGTGTGCAGAAGGACCGTTAAAGACAGCAGAGGTTGGAGACTGCAGTATAGAAAAACTCTTACAGACAGCAGAGTTTGGAGCCTGGGGTGCAGAAGGACTGTTGCACAGAATAGAGGTTGGAAACTGGGGTGCAGAAGGGCTGTCACAGAGAGCAGAGGTTGGAGACTGAGTAGCAGAAGGATTGTTACAGAATGCAGAGGTTGAAAACTGAGATGCAGAACGATCGTTGCAGAGAACAGAGGTTGGAGACTTGGATGCAGAAGGACTGTTGCAGAGAGCAGAGGTTGGAGACTGAGGTGCATAAGGATTGTTTCAGAGAGAAAAGTTTGGAGACTGGGGTGCAGAAGGCCTGATACAGAGAGCAGAATTTGGAGACTGGGGTTCAGAAGACCTGTTAGAGAGAGCAGAGTTTGGAGACTGGGGTGCATAAGGTTTGTTATAGATAGCACAGTTTGGAGACTAGGGTGCACAAGGATTGTTGCAGAGAGCAGAGGTTTCAGACTGAGGCTTAGAAGGACTTATACAGAGAACAGAGTTTGGAATTTGAGGTTCAGAAGGACTGTAACAGAAAGCAGAAGTTGGTAATTCGCGTGTAGAAAAACCGTTATAGAGAGAAGAGGTTGAAGACTGTGGTACAGAAGGACTGTTACAGAGAGCAAAGTTTGGAGACTGGGGTGCAAAAGAACCGTTGCAGAGAGCAGATGTTAGACACTAGGGTGGATTAGACTGTTACAGAGAGCAGATGTTGGAGATTGAGGTTCAGAAGGATTGTTACAGAGAGCAGAGGTGGAGACTGGGGGGCAGAAGGACCATTAGAGAGAGCAAAGTTTGGATACTGAGGTGCAGAAGAACTTTTACAGAGAGCAGAGTTTGGATACTGGGGTGCAAAAGGGTCATTGCAGAGAGCAGAGTTTGGAGACTGAGGTGCAGAAGGATCGTTGCAGAGAGATAAATTTGGAGACTGGGGTGCAGAAGGCCTGTTACAGAGAGCAGAATTTGGAGACTGGGGTGCGGAAGACCTGTTAGAGAGAGCAGAATTTGGAGACTGGGTTTCAGAAAGACCGTTGCAGACAGCAGATGTTGGACACTGGGGTGGAGAAGGACTGTTACAAAGAGCAGACGTTGGAGACTGAGGTTCAGAAAGATTGTTACAGAGAGCAGAGGTGGAGACTGGGTTGCAGAAGGACCATTAGAGAGAGCAAAGGTTGGAGACTGAGGTGCAGAAAAACTTTTACAGAGAGCAGAGTTTGGATACTGGGGTGCAGAAGGACTGTTGCAGAGAGCAGAGTTTGGAGACTGGGATGAAAAAGGATCTTCCAGAGAGCAGAATCTGGAGACTGGTGTGCAGAAGGACTGTTGCAGAGAGCAGAGTTTGGAGACTGAGGTGCAGAAGGATCGTTGCAGAGAGAAGAGGTTGGAGACTTGGTTGGAGAAGGACTTTACAGACAGCAGAGTTTGGAGACTGAGGTGCAGAAGGATCCTTTCAGAAAGTAGAGTTTGGAGACTGGGGTGCAAAAAGACCGTTTCAGATTGCAGAGGTTGAATACTGAGGTGCAGAAAGTCTTTTACAGAGAGTAGAATTTAGAGACTGGGGTGTCAAAGGATTCTTACAGAGAGCAGAGGATGGAGACTGGGGTGCACAAGGAGTGTTACAGAGAACAGAGTTTGGAGATTGCGGTTCAGAAGTTCAGTTACAGAGAGCAGAGTTTGGAGATGCGGTGCAGAAGGATTGTTACAGATAGCAGATTTTTGACACTGATGTGCAGAAGGACTGTTACAGAGAGCAGAGCTTGGAGTATGGGGTGCAAAAGGACTGTTGTAGAGAGAAGAGTTTGAAGACTTGGGTGCAGAAGGATCGTTGCAGAGAGCAGAGGTTGGAGACTAAGGTGCAGAAGGATCGCTAAAGAGAGCAGAGTTTGGAGACCAGGGTGCAATAGGATAGTTACAGAGAGCACAGTTCTGACACTGGGGTGAAAAAAAAATGTTGCAGAGTGTAGAGTCAGAGACTGGGATGCAGAAGTACTGTAGCAGAGAGCAGAGGTTGGAGACTTGGGTGTAGAAGGACTGTTGCAGAGAGCAGACGTTGAATTCTGGGATGCAGAAGGATCCTTGCAGAGAGCAGAGGTTGGAGACTGGGGTGTAGAAGGACTGTTGCAGAGAGCAGAGATTGGAGACTGGGGTGCAGAAGGACTGTTGTAGAGAGCAGATGTTGGAGACTGAGGTGCAGTAGGACTGTTACAGAGAGCAGAGGTTTTACACTAGGGTGCAGAATAACTGATACAGAAAGTAGAGTTTGTAGTCTAAGGTATAGAAGGACTGTTACAGAGAACAGATTTTGTAGCCTGGGGTGCAGAAGGACTGTTGTAGAGAACAGAAGTTGGAGACAGAGGTGCAGAAGGGCCGTTGCAGAGAGATGAGGTTGGAGACTGAGTGGCAGAAGGCCTGTTACAGAGAGCAGAGTTTGGAAACTGGGTTGCAGAAGACCTGTTACAGAGAGCAGAGGTTGGAGACTAGGGTGCAGAAGGATTGTTATAGATGGCACAGTTTGGAGACTGGGGTGTAGAAGGATCGATGCAGAGAGAAGAGCTTTCAGACTGATTCTTAGAAGGACTGTTACAGAGAAGAGAGGTTGGAGTCTGAGGTCCAGAAGGACTGTTATAGAAAGCAGAAGTTGGTAATTGGGGTGCATATGGACCGTTTCAAAGAGAAGAGGTTGGAGACTGCGATACAAAAGGACTATTACAGAGAGCAGAGGTTGGAGACTGGGTAGAGGAAGGATCGTTGCAGAGAGCAGATGTTGGAGACTGGGGTGCAGAAGGACTGTTAGAGAGAGCAGAGGAGGGAGACTGAGTTGCAGAAGGACAGTTACAGAGAGCACAGGTTGTAGAGTGGGGTTCAGAAAAAATGTTGCAGAGAGCAGAGTTTGGAGACCTGGGTGCATAAAGACTGATGCAGAGAGCAGAGGTTTGAGACTGGGGTGCAGAAGTATCGTTGCAGAGAGCAGAGGTTGGAAACTAAAGTGCAGAAGGATCGTTACACAGAGCAGAGTTTGGTTTCTGGGGTGTAAAAGGACTGCGGCAGAGAACAAAGTTTGGAGACTGAGGGGCAATAGGACTGATACACAGAGCAGAGGTTTGAGACTGGGGTGCAGAAGAACTGATACACAAAGCAGAGGTTGGAGACTGGGGTTAAGAAAGACCGTTACAGAGAGAAGAGTTTTGAAACTCCAGAACAGAAGGACTTTTACAGAGAGCAAAGTTTGGAGACTGTGATGCAGAAGGTCTGTTGCAGAGAACAGAGGATGGAGACTGGGGTGCAGAAGGATTCTTGCAGAGAGCAGAGTTTGGTGACTGGGGTTCAGAAGGACCGTTGCAGCGAGCAGATGTTGGAGACTGGGGTGCAGAATGACTGTTAGAGAGAGCAGAGTTTGGAGACTGAGGTGCAGAAGGATCATTACACAGAGCAGAGTTTGGTTCCTGGGGTGTAAGAGGACTGTGGCAGAGAACAGAGGTTGGAGACTGAGGGGCAAAAGGACTGATACACAGAGCAGAGGTTGGAGACCGGGGTGCAGAAAAACTTATACACAAAGCAGAGGTTGGAGACTGGGGTTTAGAAGGACCGTTACAGAGAGAAGAGTTTGGAAACTCCAGCAGAGAAGGACTTTTACAGAGAGCAAAGTTTGGATACCGTGATGCAGAAGGACTGTTGCAGAGAACAGAGGGTGGAGACTGGGGTTCAGAACTATTATTACAGAGAGCAGAGTTTGGAGACTGTGGTGCAGAAGGACTGTTGCAGCGAGCAGATGTTGGAGACTGGGGTGCAGAATGACTGTTAAAGAGAGCAGAGTTTGGAGACTGAGGTGCATAAAGATCGTTTCAGAGAGGAGAATTTGGAGACTGGGGTACAGAAGGACCGTTAAAGATTGCAGAGGTTGGAGACTGAGGTGCAGAAGGACTTTGACAGAGAGCAGATTTTGGATACTGAAGTGCAGAAGGACTGTTACAGAGAGCAGAGTTTGGAGACTGAGGTGCAGAAGGATTGTTATAGAGAGCAGAGGTTTGAGACTGAATTGCACAAGGACTCCTACAGAGAACAGAGTTTGGAGACTGGGGTGCAAAAGGATCATTGCAGAGAGCAGAGTTTGGAGACTGAGGTGCAGAAGGATCGTTGCAGAGAGATAAATTTGGAGACTGGGGTGCAGAAGGCCTGTTACAGAGAGCAGAATTTGGAGACTGGGGTGCGGAAGACCTGTTAGAGAGAGCAGAATTTGGAGACTGGGTTTCAGAAAGACCGTTGCAGACAGCAGATGTTGGACACTGGGGTGGAGAAGGACTGTTACAAAGAGCAGACGTTGGAGACTGAGGTTCAGAAAGATTGTTACAGAGAGCAGAGGTGGAGACTGGGTTGCAGAAGGACCATTAGAGAGAGCAAAGGTTGGAGACTGAGGTGCAGAAAAACTTTTACAGAGAGCAGAGTTTGGATACTGGGGTGCAGAAGGACTGTTGCAGAGAGCAGAGTTTGGAGACTGGGATGAAAAAGGATCTTCCAGAGAGCAGAATCTGGAGACTGGTGTGCAGAAGGACTGTTGCAGAGAGCAGAGTTTGGAGACTGAGGTGCAGAAGGATCGTTGCAGAGAGAAGAGGTTGGAGACTTGGTTGGAGAAGGACTTTACAGACAGCAGAGTTTGGAGACTGAGGTGCAGAAGGATCCTTTCAGAAAGTAGAGTTTGGAGACTGGGGTGCAAAAAGACCGTTTCAGATTGCAGAGGTTGAATACTGAGGTGCAGAAAGTCTTTTACAGAGAGTAGAATTTAGAGACTGGGGTGTCAAAGGATTCTTACAGAGAGCAGAGGATGGAGACTGGGGTGCACAAGGAGTGTTACAGAGAGCAGAGTTTGGAGATTGCGGTTCAGAAGTTCAGTTACAGAGAGCAGAGTTTGGAGATGCGGTGCAGAAGGATTGTTACAGATAGCAGATTTTTGACACTGATGTGCAGAAGGACTGTTACAGAGAGCAGAGCTTGGAGTATGGGGTGCAAAAGGACTGTTGTAGAGAGAAGAGTTTGAAGACTTGGGTGCAGAAGGATCGTTGCAGAGAGCAGAGGTTGGAGACTAAGGTGCAGAAGGATCGCTAAAGAGAGCAGAGTTTGGAGACCAGGGTGCAATAGGATAGTTACAGAGAGCACAGTTCTGACACTGGGGTGAAAAAAAAATGTTGCAGAGTGTAGAGTCGGAGACTGGGATGCAGAAGTACTGTAGCAGAGAGCAGAGGTTGGAGACTTGGGTGTAGAAGGACTGTTGCAGAGAGCAGACGTTTAATTCTGGGATGCAGAAGGATCCTTGCAGAGAGCAGAGGTTGGAGACTGGGGTGTAGAAGGACTGTTGCAGAGAGCAGAGATTGGAGACTGGGGTGCAGAAGGACTGTTGTAGAGAGCAGATGTTGGAGACTGAGGTGCAGTAGGACTGTTACAGAGAGCAGAGGTTTTACACTAGGGTGCAGAATAACTGATACAGAAAGTAGAGTTTGTAGTCTAAGGTATAGAAGGACTGTTACAGAGAACAGATTTTGTAGCCTGGGGTGCAGAAGGACTGTTGCAGAGAACAGAAGTTGGAGACAGAGTTGCAGAAGGGCCGTTGCAGAGAGATGAGGTTGGAGACTGAGTGGCAGAAGGCCTGTTACAGAGAGCAGAGTTTGGAAACTGGGTTGCAGAAGACCTGTTACAGAGAGCAGAGGTTGGAGACTAGGGTGCAGAAGGATTGTTATAGATGGCACAGTTTGGAGACTGGGGTGTAGAAGGATCGATGCAGAGAGAAGAGCTTTCAGACTGATTCTTAGAAGGACTGTTACAGAGAAGAGAGGTTGGAGTCTGAGGTCCAGAAGGACTGTTATAGAAAGCAGAAGTTGGTAATTGGGGTGCATATGGACCGTTTCAAAGAGAAGAGGTTGGAGACTGCGATACAAAAGGACTATTACAGAGAGCAGAGGTTGGAGACTGGGTAGAGGAAGGATCGTTGCAGAGAGCAGATGTTGGAGACTGGGGTGCAGAAGGACTGTTAGAGAGAGCAGAGGAGGGAGACTGAGTTGCAGAAGGACAGTTACAGAGAGCACAGGTTGTAGAGTGGGGTTCAGAAAAAATGTTGCAGAGAGCAGAGTTTGGAGACCTGGGTGCATAAAGACTGATGCAGAGAGCAGATGTTTGAGACTGGGGTGCAGAAGTATCGTTGCAGAGAGCAGAGGTTGGAAACTAAGGTGCAGAAGGATCGTTACACAGAGCAGAGTTTGGTTTCTGGGGTGTAAATGGACTGCGGCAGAGAACAAAGTTTGGAGACTGAGGGGCAATAGGACTGATACACAGAGCAGAGGTTTGAGACTGGGGTGCAGAAGAACTGATACACAAAGCAGAGGTTGGAGACTGGGGTTAAGAAAGACCGTTACAGAGAGAAGAGTTTTGAAACTCCAGAACAGAAGGACTTTTACAGAGAGCAAAGTTTGGAGACTGTGATGCAGAAGGTCTGTTGCAGAGAACAGAGGATGGAGACTGGGGTGCAGAAGGATTCTTGCAGAGAGCAGAGTTTGGTGACTGGGGTTCAGAAGGACCGTTGCAGCGAGCAGATGTTGGAGACTGGGGTGCAGAATGACTGTTAGAGAGAGCAGAGTTTGGAGACTGAGGTGCAGAAGGATCATTACACAGAGCAGAGTTTGGTTCCTGGGGTGTAAGAGGACTGTGGCAGAGAACAGAGGTTGGAGACTGAGGGGCAAAAGGACTGATACACAGAGCAGAGGTTGGAGACCGGGGTGCAGAAAAACTTATACACAAAGCAGAGGTTGGAGACTGGGGTTTAGAAGGACCGTTACAGAGAGAAGAGTTTGGAAACTCCAGCAGAGAAGGACTTTTACAGAGAGCAAAGTTTGGATACCGTGATGCAGAAGGACTGTTGCAGAGAACAGAGGGTGGAGACTGGGGTTCAGAACTATTATTACAGAGAGCAGAGTTTGGAGACTGTGGTGCAGAAGGACTGTTGCAGCGAGCAGATGTTGGAGACTGGGGTGCAGAATGACTGTTAAAGAGAGCAGAGTTTGGAGACTGAGGTGCATAAAGATCGTTTCAGAGAGGAGAATTTGGAGACTGGGGTACAGAAGGACCGTTAAAGATTGCAGAGGTTGGAGACTGAGGTGCAGAAGGACTTTGACAGAGAGCAGATTTTGGATACTGAAGTGCAGAAGGACTGTTACAGAGAGCAGAGTTTGGAGACTGAGGTGCAGAAGGATTGTTATAGAGAGCAGAGGTTTGAGACTGAATTGCACAAGGACTCCTACAGAGAACAGAGTTTGGAGACTGGGGTGCAAAAGGATCATTGCAGAGAGCAGAGTTTGGAGACTGAGGTGCAGAAGGATCGTTGCAGAGAGATAAATTTGGAGACTGGGGTGCAGAAGGCCTGTTACAGAGAGCAGAATTTGGAGACTGGGGTGCGGAAGACCTGTTAGAGAGAGCAGAATTTGGAGACTGGGTTTCAGAAAGACCGTTGCAGACAGCAGATGTTGGACACTGGGGTGGAGAAGGACTGTTACAAAGAGCAGACGTTGGAGACTGAGGTTCAGAAAGATTGTTACAGAGAGCAGAGGTGGAGACTGGGTTGCAGAAGGACCATTAGAGAGAGCAAAGGTTGGAGACTGAGGTGCAGAAAAACTTTTACAGAGAGCAGAGTTTGGATACTGGGGTGCAGAAGGACTGTTGCAGAGAGCAGAGTTTGGAGACTGGGATGAAAAAGGATCTTCCAGAGAGCAGAATCTGGAGACTGGTGTGCAGAAGGACTGTTGCAGAGAGCAGAGTTTGGAGACTGAGGTGCAGAAGGATCGTTGCAGAGAGAAGAGGTTGGAGACTTGGTTGGAGAAGGACTTTACAGACAGCAGAGTTTGGAGACTGAGGTGCAGAAGGATCCTTTCAGAAAGTAGAGTTTGGAGACTGGGGTGCAAAAAGACCGTTTCAGATTGCAGAGGTTGAATACTGAGGTGCAGAAAGTCTTTTACAGAGAGTAGAATTTAGAGACTGGGGTGTCAAAGGATTCTTACAGAGAGCAGAGGATGGAGACTGGGGTGCACAAGGAGTGTTACAGAGAACAGAGTTTGGAGATTGCGGTTCAGAAGTTCAGTTACAGAGAGCAGAGTTTGGAGATGCGGTGCAGAAGGATTGTTACAGATAGCAGATTTTTGACACTGATGTGCAGAAGGACTGTTACAGAGAGCAGAGCTTGGAGTATGGGGTGCAAAAGGACTGTTGTAGAGAGAAGAGTTTGAAGACTTGGGTGCAGAAGGATCGTTGCAGAGAGCAGAGGTTGGAGACTAAGGTGCAGAAGGATCGCTAAAGAGAGCAGAGTTTGGAGACCAGGGTGCAATAGGATAGTTACAGAGAGCACAGTTCTGACACTGGGGTGAAAAAAAAATGTTGCAGAGTGTAGAGTCAGAGACTGGGATGCAGAAGTACTGTAGCAGAGAGCAGAGGTTGGAGACTTGGGTGTAGAAAGACTGTTGCAGAGAGCAGACGTTGAATTCTGGGATGCAGAAGGATCCTTGCAGAGAGCAGAGGTTGGAGACTGGGGTGTAGAAGGACTGTTGCAGAGAGCAGAGATTGGAGACTGGGGTGCAGAAGGACTGTTGTAGAGAGCAGATGTTGGAGACTGAGGTGCAGTAGGACTGTTACAGAGAGCAGAGGTTTTACACTAGGGTGCAGAATAACTGATACAGAAAGTAGAGTTTGTAGTCTAAGGTATAGAAGGACTGTTACAGAGAACAGATTTTGTAGCCTGGGGTGCAGAAGGACTGTTGCAGAGAACAGAAGTTGGAGACAGAGGTGCAGAAGGGCCGTTGCAGAGAGATGAGGTTGGAGACTGAGTGGCAGAAGGCCTGTTACAGAGAGCAGAGTTTGGAAACTGGGTTGCAGAAGACCTGTTACAGAGAGCAGAGGTTGGAGACTAGGGTGCAGAAGGATTGTTATAGATGGCACAGTTTGGAGACTGGGGTGTAGAAGGATCGATGCAGAGAGAAGAGCTTTCAGACTGATTCTTAGAAGGACTGTTACAGAGAAGAGAGGTTGGAGTCTGAGGTCCAGAAGGACTGTTATAGAAAGCAGAAGTTGGTAATTGGGGTGCATATGGACCGTTTCAAAGAGAAGAGGTTGGAGACTGCGATACAAAAGGACTATTACAGAGAGCAGAGGTTGGAGACTGGGTAGAGGAAGGATCGTTGCAGAGAGCAGATGTTGGAGACTGGGGTGCAGAAGGACTGTTAGAGAGAGCAGAGGAGGGAGACTGAGTTGCAGAAGGACAGTTACAGAGAGCACAGGTTGTAGAGTGGGGTTCAGAAAAAATGTTGCAGAGAGCAGAGTTTGGAGACCTGGGTGCATAAAGACTGATGCAGAGAGCAGAGGTTTGAGACTGGGGTGCAGAAGTATCGTTGCAGAGAGCAGAGGTTGGAAACTAAAGTGCAGAAGGATCGTTACACAGAGCAGAGTTTGGTTTCTGGGGTGTAAAAGGACTGCGGCAGAGAACAAAGTTTGGAGACTGAGGGGCAATAGGACTGATACACAGAGCAGAGGTTTGAGACTGGGGTGCAGAAGAACTGATACACAAAGCAGAGGTTGGAGACTGGGGTTAAGAAAGACCGTTACAGAGAGAAGAGTTTTGAAACTCCAGAACAGAAGGACTTTTACAGAGAGCAAAGTTTGGAGACTGTGATGCAGAAGGTCTGTTGCAGAGAACAGAGGATGGAGACTGGGGTGCAGAAGGATTCTTGCAGAGAGCAGAGTTTGGTGACTGGGGTTCAGAAGGACCGTTGCAGCGAGCAGATGTTGGAGACTGGGGTGCAGAATGACTGTTAGAGAGAGCAGAGTTTGGAGACTGAGGTGCAGAAGGATCATTACACAGAGCAGAGTTTGGTTCCTGGGGTGTAAGAGGACTGTGGCAGAGAACAGAGGTTGGAGACTGAGGGGCAAAAGGACTGATACACAGAGCAGAGGTTGGAGACCGGGGTGCAGAAAAACTTATACACAAAGCAGAGGTTGGAGACTGGGGTTTAGAAGGACCGTTACAGAGAGAAGAGTTTGGAAACTCCAGCAGAGAAGGACTTTTACAGAGAGCAAAGTTTGGATACCGTGATGCAGAAGGACTGTTGCAGAGAACAGAGGGTGGAGACTGGGGTTCAGAACTATTATTACAGAGAGCAGAGTTTGGAGACTGTGGTGCAGAAGGACTGTTGCAGCGAGCAGATGTTGGAGACTGGGGTGCAGAATGACTGTTAAAGAGAGCAGAGTTTGGAGACTGAGGTGCATAAAGATCGTTTCAGAGAGGAGAATTTGGAGACTGGGGTACAGAAGGACCGTTAAAGATTGCAGAGGTTGGAGACTGAGGTGCAGAAGGACTTTGACAGAGAGCAGATTTTGGATACTGAAGTGCAGAAGGACTGTTACAGAGAGCAGAGTTTGGAGACTGAGGTGCAGAAGGATTGTTATAGAGAGCAGAGGTTTGAGACTGAATTGCACAAGGACTCCTACAGAGAACAGAGTTTGGAGACTGGGGTGCAAAAGGATCATTGCAGAGAGCAGAGTTTGGAGACTGAGGTGCAGAAGGATCGTTGCAGAGAGATAAATTTGGAGACTGGGGTGCAGAAGGCCTGTTAGAGAGAGCAGAATTTGGAGACTGGGTTTCAGAAAGACCGTTGCAGACAGCAGATGTTGGACACTGGGGTGGAGAAGGACTGTTACAAAGAGCAGACGTTGGAGACTGAGGTTCAGAAAGATTGTTACAGAGAGCAGAGGTGGAGACTGGGTTGCAGAAGGACCATTAGAGAGAGCAAAGGTTGGAGACTGAGGTGCAGAAAAACTTTTACAGAGAGCAGAGTTTGGATACTGGGGTGCAGAAGGACTGTTGCAGAGAGCAGAGTTTGGAGACTGGGATGAAAAAGGATCTTCCAGAGAGCAGAATCTGGAGACTGGTGTGCAGAAGGACTGTTGCAGAGAGCAGAGTTTGGAGACTGAGGTGCAGAAGGATCGTTGCAGAGAGAAGAGGTTGGAGACTTGGTTGGAGAAGGACTTTACAGACAGCAGAGTTTGGAGACTGAGGTGCAGAAGGATCCTTTCAGAAAGTAGAGTTTGGAGACTGGGGTGCAAAAAGACCGTTTCAGATTGCAGAGGTTGAATACTGAGGTGCAGAAAGTCTTTTACAGAGAGTAGAATTTAGAGACTGGGGTGTCAAAGGATTCTTACAGAGAGCAGAGGATGGAGACTGGGGTGCACAAGGAGTGTTACAGAGAGCAGAGTTTGGAGATTGCGGTTCAGAAGTTCAGTTACAGAGAGCAGAGTTTGGAGATGCGGTGCAGAAGGATTGTTACAGATAGCAGATTTTTGACACTGATGTGCAGAAGGACTGTTACAGAGAGCAGAGCTTGGAGTATGGGGTGCAAAAGGACTGTTGTAGAGAGAAGAGTTTGAAGACTTGGGTGCAGAAGGATCGTTGCAGAGAGCAGAGGTTGGAGACTAAGGTGCAGAAGGATCGCTAAAGAGAGCAGAGTTTGGAGACCAGGGTGCAATAGGATAGTTACAGAGAGCACAGTTCTGACACTGGGGTGAAAAAAAAATGTTGCAGAGTGTAGAGTCGGAGACTGGGATGCAGAAGTACTGTAGCAGAGAGCAGAGGTTGGAGACTTGGGTGTAGAAGGACTGTTGCAGAGAGCAGACGTTGAATTCTGGGATGCAGAAGGATCCTTGCAGAGAGCAGAGGTTGGAGACTGGGGTGTAGAAGGACTGTTGCAGAGAGCAGAGATTGGAGACTGGGGTGCAGAAGGACTGTTGTAGAGAGCAGATGTTGGAGACTGAGGTGCAGTAGGACTGTTACAGAGAGCAGAGGTTTTACACTAGGGTGCAGAATAACTGATACAGAAAGTAGAGTTTGTAGTCTAAGGTATAGAAGGACTGTTACAGAGAACAGATTTTGTAGCCTGGGGTGCAGAAGGACTGTTGCAGAGAACAGAAGTTGGAGACAGAGGTGCAGAAGGGCCGTTGCAGAGAGATGAGGTTGGAGACTGAGTGGCAGAAGGCCTGTTACAGAGAGCAGAGTTTGGAAACTGGGTTGCAGAAGACCTGTTACAGAGAGCAGAGGTTGGAGACTAGGGTGCAGAAGGATTGTTATAGATGGCACAGTTTGGAGACTGGGGTGTAGAAGGATCGATGCAGAGAGAAGAGCTTTCAGACTGATTCTTAGAAGGACTGTTACAGAGAAGAGAGGTTGGAGTCTGAGGTCCAGAAGGACTGTTATAGAAAGCAGAAGTTGGTAATTGGGGTGCATATGGACCGTTTCAAAGAGAAGAGGTTGGAGACTGCGATACAAAAGGACTATTACAGAGAGCAGAGGTTGGAGACTGGGTAGAGGAAGGATCGTTGCAGAGAGCAGATGTTGGAGACTGGGGTGCAGAAGGACTGTTAGAGAGAGCAGAGGAGGGAGACTGAGTTGCAGAAGGACAGTTACAGAGAGCACAGGTTGTAGAGTGGGGTTCAGAAAAAATGTTGCAGAGAGCAGAGTTTGGAGACCTGGGTGCATAAAGACTGATGCAGAGAGCAGAGGTTTGAGACTGGGGTGCAGAAGTATCGTTGCAGAGAGCAGAGGTTGGAAACTAAGGTGCAGAAGGATCGTTACACAGAGCAGAGTTTGGTTTCTGGGGTGTAAAAGGACTGCGGCAGAGAACAAAGTTTGGAGACTGAGGGGCAATAGGACTGATACACAGAGCAGAGGTTTGAGACTGGGGTGCAGAAGAACTGATACACAAAGCAGAGGTTGGAGACTGGGGTTAAGAAAGACCGTTACAGAGAGAAGAGTTTTGAAACTCCAGAACAGAAGGACTTTTACAGAGAGCAAAGTTTGGAGACTGTGATGCAGAAGGTCTGTTGCAGAGAACAGAGGATGGAGACTGGGGTGCAGAAGGATTCTTGCAGAGAGCAGAATTTGGTGACTGGGGTTCAGAAGGACCGTTGCAGCGAGCAGATGTTGGAGACTGGGGTGCAGAATGACTGTTAGAGAGAGCAGAGTTTGGAGACTGAGGTGCAGAAGGATCATTACACAGAGCAGAGTTTGGTTCCTGGGGTGTAAGAGGACTGTGGCAGAGAACAGAGGTTGGAGACTGAGGGGCAAAAGGACTGATACACAGAGCAGAGGTTGGAGACCGGGGTGCAGAAAAACTTATACACAAAGCAGAGGTTGGAGACTGGGGTTTAGAAGGACCGTTACAGAGAGAAGAGTTTGGAAACTCCAGCAGAGAAGGACTTTTACAGAGAGCAAAGTTTGGATACCGTGATGCAGAAGGACTGTTGCAGAGAACAGAGGGTGGAGACTGGGGTTCAGAACTATTATTACAGAGAGCAGAGTTTGGAGACTGTGGTGCAGAAGGACTGTTGCAGCGAGCAGATGTTGGAGACTGGGGTGCAGAATGACTGTTAAAGAGAGCAGAGTTTGGAGACTGAGGTGCATAAAGATCGTTTCAGAGAGGAGAATTTGGAGACTGGGGTACAGAAGGACCGTTAAAGATTGCAGAGGTTGGAGACTGAGGTGCAGAAGGACTTTGACAGAGAGCAGATTTTGGATACTGAAGTGCAGAAGGACTGTTACAGAGAGCAGAGTTTGGAGACTGAGGTGCAGAAGGATTGTTATAGAGAGCAGAGGTTTGAGACTGAAGTGCACAAGGACTCCTACAGAGAACAGAGTTTGGAGACTGGGGTGCAAAAGGATCATTGCAGAGAGCAGAGGTTGAAGACTGAGGGGTAGAAGGATCGTTGCAGAAAGCAGAGGTTTCAGACTGTGATGCAGAAAGATCGTTAAAGAGAGCAGAGGTTGGAGACTGGGGTTCAGAAGGACAGTTACGGAGAGCACAGATGGAGACTGGGGTGCAGAAGAAATGTTTCAGAGAGCAGAACTTTGAGACTGGGGTGCAGAAGGATTGTTACTGAGAGCCGAGGTTTGAGATTGGGGCGAAAAATAACTGATACAGAAAGCTGACGTTGGAGAATGGGGTGCAGAAGGACCGTTACAGAGAGCAGAGTTTGCAGACTGCGGTACAGAAGGACTGTTACAGAGAGCAGAATTTGGAGACTTAGGTGCAGAAGAACTGATGCAGAGAACAGGGGTTAGTGACTGGGGTTCTGAAGAACCGTTGCAGAGAGCAGAGTTTGGAGACTGAAGTGCAGAATAATTTTTAAAGAGAGCAGAGGTTGGAGAATTGGGTGCTGTAGGACTGTTGCAGAGAGCAGAGAATGGAGACTGAGGTGAATAAAAATCGTTGCAGAGAGAAGAGGTTGGAGACTGGGTTGCAGAAGCCTGTTACAGAGTGGAGAGTTTGAAGAGTGGGGTGCAGAAGCTCTGTTACAGAGAGCAGAGTTTTGAGCCTGGGGTGCAGAAGCACTGTTTCATATTGCACAGATTCGAGACTGGGAAGCAGAAGGATCTTATAGAGAGCATTTTGGAGTCTGAGGTTCAGAAGTTTTGTTACAGAGAGCAAAGTTTGGAAACTGGGGTGCAGAACGATTGGTGCAAAGAGCAGAGTTTCCAGACTGAGATGCAGAAGGACTGTTGCACTGAGCAGATTTTGGATCGTGGGGTACTGTTGCAGAGAGCAGAGAATGGAGACTGACGTGAATAAGAATCGTTGCAGAGAGTAGAGGTTTGAGATTGGGGTGCTGAAGAACTGTTGCAGAGAGTAGAGGTTGGAGACTGGGGTTGAGAAAGACTGTTGCAGAAAGTAGCATTTGGTGTTTGGGGTGCCACAGGACTGTTGCAGAGAGCAGAGGTTTGAGACTGAAGTGGAGAAGGACTATTAAAGAGAGCAGAGTTTGGAGACTGGGGTACATAAGGACTGATACAGAAAGCAGAAGTTGGAGACTGGGGTGCAGAAGGACTATTGCAGAGAGCAGAGGTTGCAGACTGATGTGCAGAAGGACTGTTACAGCAGCAGATTTTGGAGACTATGGTGCAGACAGACTGATACAGAAATCAGAGGTTTGAAACTAGGGTGCAGAAGGACCATTAAAGAAAACATGGCATCCAACATGGTGGCCAGGGAGGAAGCAGCAATTCCAACGTCTCCACTTTAACGGCATAAGAAAGACCCATCGGAACAGCGGCAGCCTAACAACGGAGGAACTTCTAGCATAATTCCCTTAAGAAAAGAGCTGCCGTGAACTGGTAGGTTTATTGGAAGTGACAGTTTGTCTCAGAGAAGTGGATCTTGGATGCTCACGCTGGCACAGAGGTCTAGTCCCGCAGCCATCAGCTTTTCCGGAAAGCGGCTTCTCTGGGAGGCTTAGCTCTGGATCTGGGAGGAGCCGCCTCACCTGCCCGGTTCCTAACCAAGCGGCCACAGCTACCTGGCTCTACAGGTAGCCCCGCAGCGGATGCACAAATTAACTTCTGCAACCAGCAACCGCTTTTGCAAACGGCGGACACCCGGAGCGACTTAGCCAGCTACGCCCAAACCGGAATTCAGCCTCCACCATCCGGGCTCCCCTGGGAGGCCTAGTGCTCGCTCTGGGAGCAGCCGCCTCACCTACCCAGTCCCTAACCAGGCGGCCACAGCTACCCGGCTAAACATAAGGCCTCACGGCGGGTGCAGAAGTCAAGTCCTGCAACCAGCAACCACTTTTGCAAGCAGTGGACACCCGGAGCGACATGTTCCGCCCCACCCGAACCGGCATTCGGCCTCCGCCATCCGGCTCCCCTGGGAGGCCTAGTGCTCGCTCTGGGAACAGCCACCTCACCTGCCCGGTTCCTAACCCCACGGTCACAGCTACCCGGCTCTACAGGTGGGCCCCCCGGCGGGCACAGAGGTCCAATCCCGCAACCACCAGCAGCTACTGAAAGCGACGGCGGCCCGGAGCGGAGTGGCAGCCCAAACCGGCAGACGCCTCTGCCATATTGGCTCTCCCGGGAGGCCCTGCTCTCACTCAGCAAACAGCAAAACCACCCGCTCGGATCTTAACCACGCAGACACAGATACCCTGCTCTTCACGTTGCTCCCGGTGGCCCGACTCAGCTAGAAGGGTCCCCGCATTGCCCAGCACATGGCCATGCCCTCCGGGCTCTGCTAATAGCCCCGCCCACCTGGCGAACTACCGGGAAACTTCAAAATCTCTCTGTGGGCGTGACTGCAAGGACCAAAGTACTCTCGACACCCAACTCCCCTTACTGCCAGAGTCAGGCAGACCTGAGACCCACCAACAGAACAGGCCTAGAGGCCTGCCAGCATGGTAGATACGCCACTCCAATTGGAGTAGGGGCAGAGCAGAGCAGCCGCCCGCATCTGGATCAGGCCCAACGACCCAAGGGGGTGATAGTCATATCACCACAATTGGAGGGAGGACAGAGCAGAGCCGCCACCCGCAGACCTGTGAACAACCGGCAGAGCAGGCCTAGCGGCCCGCCAGCGCAGTATTGAGATCACCCCAACTAGAGAAGGAGCACAGCAACTACCTGCCCTGCAAGGGAGATTTTTCAACAAAGAGCAATATAAATAATTAGGGGGAAAAACTCATAAACACAACAGTTTCACCAAGCAGAAAGAAACGTGAGCAGCATGAAAAGACAAGGAAAGAAAGGACCACAAGCAATGCAGGTCAACTCAACTTTAGAAGAGGTAATAGCTGCAACAGATGGAATGTCAGATAAAGAGTTCAGGATATATATGCTTCAGATGATCTGAAGTCTCAAGGAAGACATGATACAGCAAAATCAGACAATGAAAGATCACATTGACAAACAAATCCAGGAAGTAAAAGATCAATTTCACAGAGAGATAGAGGTAATAAAAAACAAACAAATTGAAATCCTAGAAATGCAGGAAACAATAAACCAACTTAAAAACTCAATTGAGAATACTACCAGCAGAGTAGATCACTTAGAAGAGAGAACATCAGGCAATGAAGACAAAGTATTTCAACTGAAAAAGAACATAGACAGCTCAACAAGTCTGCTAAGAATCCATGAGCAGAACATCCAAGAATTATGAGACAATATCAAAAGACCAAATTTAAGAGTCATTGGGATACAGGAAGGCACAGAGCTCCATACCAAAGGAATAAACAGTCTATTCAGTGAAATAATACGAGAAAACTTCCCAGACTTGAAGAATGAGACAGAATCCCAAATCCTAGAAGCCTAAAGGACACCGAATGTGCAAAATCATAAGAGATCCACACCTAGACACATTATAATGAAGATGTCCAACATACAGAATAAGGAGCGAATTTTAAAAGTTGCAAGAGAAAGAAAGCAGATTACATTTAGGGGCAAACCAATCAGGATAACAGCTGATCTCTCAACACAGACTCTGAAAGCTAGAAGATCCTGGAGTAACATATTTCAAACACTGAAAGAAAATGGGTTCCAACCAAGAATCGTGTATCTGGCGAAATTAAGCTTAAGGATAGAAGATGAAATTAAAACCTTCCAGGATAAACAAAAGTTAAAAGAATTTGCAGCTAGAAAACCATCTCTTCAAAAAATCTTTTGCAAAATATTACAGGAAGAGGAAATGGACAATAACATTGAAAACCAACAATGGGAGGTAGGACAGTAAAGGGGGGAATGTAGTCAAAGAGAATAACAAATCAGGTTTAGTAACATCAATAAACAAATATGGCTAGAAGAACAAACCATATCTCAATAATAACCTAAATGTTAATGGCTTAAATTCACCAATTAAGAGACACAGGCTAGTAGAATGGATCACAAAACAAGACCCAACAATATGCTTCTTACAGGAGACGCATCTGATAGGAAAAAATATTCATAGACCGAAGGTGAAAGGTTGAGAAAAATCATACCACTCATATGGACTGCGGAAACAAGCAGGAGTGTCCCTACTCATATCTAATAAAATAGATTTCAAGCCAAAGTTAATCAAAAGGGATAAAGAAGGACACTTCATACTGCTCAAGGGAACCATACACCAACAAGACATAACAATCATAAATATATATGCCCCAAATAATGGTGCAGCTGTGTTCATCAAGCAAACTCTTCTCAAGTTCAAGAGTCTAATAGATCATCATACAATAATCATGGGAGACTTCAACACACCTCTCTCACCACTGGACAGATCTTCCAAACAAAAGTTAAATAAGGAAACTATATAACTCAATAACACAATTAATAACCCAGACTTAATTGACATATATAGACTATACCACCCAAGATCACGTAGTTACACCTTTTTCTCAGCAGCACATGGAACCTTCTAAAAAATAGACCATATATTATTTCACAGGGCAACCCTTAGACAATATAAAGGGGTAAAGATAATACCATGCATCTTATCTGATCATAATGGAAAAAAACTGAAAATCAATGATAAAAGAAAGAAGGAAAAATCAAGCATCACTTGGAGAATGAACAATAGGATGCTGAATGATCAATGGGTTTTAAAAGACATCAAGGAGGAAATTAAAAACTTCCTAGAGTTAAATAAAAACACAGACACAACATTTCGGAATCTATGGAAAACATTGAAAGCAGTTCTAAGAGGAAAATTTATTGCTTGGAGTTCATTCCTCAAAAAAAAAAATTATCTCTTACTTCATCTCAAAATCCTAGAAAAAGTAGAGCAAAACAACAGCAAAAAAAGTAGAAGGCAAGAAATAATTAAAATCAGAGCTGAAATTAATGAAATTATAACAAAAGAAACAATTGACAAAACTAAAAGTTGGTTCTTTGAAAAAATAAATAAAATTGACAGACCCTTAGCCATGCTAATGAAGAGAAGAAGAGAGAGAACTCAAATTACTAGCCTAAGGGATGAAAAACGCAATATTACAACAGACATTTCAGAAATACAGAAGATAATCAGAAATTATTTTGAATCTTTATACTCTAATAAAATAGAAGGTAGTGAAGGCATAGATAAATTCCTTAGGTCTTATGATCTGCCCAGATTGAGTCAGGAGGATATAGACAACCTAAACAGACCAATAACAATAGATGAAATTGAAGAAACCATCAAAAGATTACCAACTAAGAAAAGCCCAGGACCGGATGGGTATACAGCAGAGTTTTACAAAACCTTTAAAGAGGACCTAACACCAATACTTTTCAAGCTATTTCAGAAAATAGAAAAAGAGGGAGAACTTCCAAATTAATTCTACGAGGCCAAAATCACCCTGATTTCGAAACCAGACAAAGACACTTCAAAGAAAGAAAACTACAGACCAATATCTCTAATGAACCTTGACGCAAAAATCCTCAATAAAATTCTGGGAAATCGGATTCAAATACAAAAAAATTATACACCATGATCAAGTAGGATTCATCCCTGGGATGCAAGGCTGGTTCAATATACGGAAATCAATAAATGTTATTCACCACACCAATAGACTTAAAAATAAGAACCATATGATCATCTTGATAGATGCAGAAAAAGCATTCAACAAAGTTCAGCATCCCTTTATGTTCAAAACTCTAGAAAAAATAGGGATAACCGGAACATACCTCAACATTATAAAAGCAATCTATGATAAGCCACAGGCCAGCATCATTCTGAATGGAGAAAAATTGAAGGCATTTCTTCTAAGATCTGGTACAAGACAGGGATGCCCTCTCACACCACTTCTGTTCAACATAGTTCTTGAAACACTGGCCAGAGCAATTAGACAGACGAAAGAAATTAAAGGCATAAGAATAGGAAAAGAAGAACTTAAATTATCACTATTTGCAGATGATATGATCCTATACCTAGCAGACCCAAAAGGGTCTACAAAGAAGCTATTAGAGCTAATAAATGAATTCAGCAAAGTGGCAGGATATAAGATCAACATTCATAAATCAAAGGCATTTTTGTATATCAGCGATAAATTTTCTGAAACAGAAATGACGACAACTACTCCATTTACAATATCCCCCCCCCAAAATAAAATACTTGGGAATCAACCTAACAAAAGAGGTGAAAGATTTATATAATGAAAATTACAGAACCCTAAAGAAAGACATAGAAAAAGACATTAGAAGATGGAGAAATATACCCCGCTCATGGATAGGCAGAACTAACATCATCAAAATGGCGATATTACCAAAAGTTCTCTATAAGTTCAATGCAATACCAATCAAAATCCCAACAGCATTTCTTGTAGAAATAGATAAAAGAATCATGAAATTCATATGGAATAATAAAAGACCCAGAATAGCAAAAACAATGCTAAACAGAAAGTGTGAATCAGGCGGTATAGCGATACCAGACTTCAAACTACACTACAGAGCAATAGTAACAAAAACAGCATGGTACTGGTACCAAAACAGGCGGGTGGACCAATGGTACAGAATAGAGGACACAGTAACCAATCCAGAAAACTACAACTACCTTATATTTGATTAAGGGGCTAAAAGCATGCAATGGAGGAAGAATAGCATCTTCAACAAATTGTGCTGGGTAAACTGGAAATCCATTTGCATCAAAATGAATCTCAATCCCTATCTCTCGCCATGCACAAAAGTTAACTCAAAATGAATCAAAATCTTGATATTAAATCAGAGACACGGCATCTGATAGAAGAAAAAGCTGGCTACGATCTACATACTGTGGGATCGGGCCCCAAATTCCTCAGTAGGACACCCATAGCTCAAGAGTTAACAACTAGAATCAAAAAATGGGACTTACTCAAACTAAAAAGTTTTTTCTCAGCAAAAAAAAAAAAAAAAAACAATAAGAGAGATAAATAGGGAGCCTACATCCTGGGAACAAATGTTTAATCCACACACTTCTGATAGAGCCCTAATAACCAGAATATAAAAAGAACTCAAAAAATTAGACAATAAGATAACAAATAACCCAATCAATAAATGGGCCAAGGACCTGAATAGACACTTCTCAGAGGAGGACATACAATCAATCAATAAGTACATGAAGAAATGCTCACCATCGCTAGCAGTCAGAGAAATGCAAATCAAAACTACCCTAAGATACCATCTCACTCCAGTAAGATTGGCAGCCATTAGGAAGTCAAACAACAATAAGTGCTGGAGAGGATGCGGGGAAAAGGGCACTCTTGTTCATTGCTGGTGGGACTGCAAATTGGTGCAGCCAATTTGGAAAGCAGTATGGAGATTTCTTGGAAAGCTGGGAATGGAACCACCATTTGACCCAGCTATTCCCCTTTTGGGTCTATTCCCTAAAGACTTAAAAAGAGCATGCTACAGGGACACTGCTGTATTGATGTTCATAGCAGCACAATTCACGATAGCAAGATTGTGGAACCAACCTAGATGCCCTTCAATAGATGAATGGATAAAAAAATGTGGCATTTATACACAATGGAGTATTACTCTGCATTAAGAAACGACAAAATCATAGAATTTGGAGGGAAATTGGTGGCATTAGAGCACATTATGCTAAATGAAGCTAGTCAATCGTTAAAAAAAAATACCAAATGACCACTTTGATATAAGGAGAGTAAACAAGGACAGGATAGGGACGAAGAGCTTGAGAAGAAAATTTACATTAAACAGGAATGAGAGGTGGGAGGGAAAGGGAGTGAGAAGGAAAATCGAATGGAAATGGAAGGCGATCCTCAGGGTTATACAAAATGATATATTAGAGGAAAGGAGGGGTAAGACAAGATAATACAAATGGAAGAAATGATTTACAGTAGAAGGGGTAGAGAGAGAAAAGGGGAGGGGAGGGGAGGGGAGGGGAGATAGTAGAGAATAGGACTGACAGCAGAATACATCAGACACTAGAAAAGCAATATGTCAATCAATGGAAGGGTAACTGATGTGATACAGCAATCTGTATACGGGGTAAAGTTGGGAGTTCATAACCCACTTGAATCAAATTGTGAAATATGATGTATTAAGAACTGTGTAATGTTTTGAACGACCAACAATAAAAAAAATTTAAAAAAAGAAAACAGAGGTTGGAGACTTCGGAACAGAAGGACTGTTACAGAGAGCAGAGGTTAGAGACTTGGGTGCAGAAGAAGTGTTGTAGAAAACAGAGGTTGGAGACTGGGGTGCAGAAGAACCATTGCAGAGTGAAGACTTGGAGACTGAGGTGCAAAAGGATTGATACAGAGAGCAGAGGTTGGATACTGGGGTGTAGAAGGACTGTTGCAGAGAGAAGATGTTGGAGATTGGGGTGCACAAGGACTGTTGCAGAGAGCAGAATTTGGACACCGAGGTGCAGAAGGACTGTTACAGAGAGCAGAGGTTGGAGACTTGATTGCAGAAGGACTGATACAGAAAGCAGAGGTTTGAGACTGGGGTGCAGAAGGACCGTTACAGAGAGAATTGTTTGGAAACTGCAGAACAGAAGGACTGTTACAGAGATCAGAGGTTGGAAACTGGCGTGGAGAAGGACTGTAGCAGAGATCAGATGTTGGTGACTGGGGATCAGAAGGACTGTTGCAGAGAGGAGGTTGGAGACTGGGGTTCAGAAGGACGGTTGCAGAGAGTAGGGGTTGGAGACTGGGGTGCAGAAGAGCTGTTGCAAATAGGAGACGTTGGAGATTAGGGTGGAAAAGGACTGTTGCTGAGAACAAAATTTGGAGTCTGAGGTCAGAAGTACTGTTACAGAGAGCAGTGGTTAGAGACTTGAGTGCAGAAGTACTGACACAGAAAGCAGAGATTGCAGACTGGGGTGCAGAAGGACTATTGTAGAGAGCAGATGTTGGAGACTGGGGTGCAGAAAGACTCTTGCATAGAGTAGAGGTTGAAGACTTGGGTGCAGATGGACTATTGCAGAGAGTAGAGGTTGGAGACTGGGGTGGAGAAAGACTGTTGCAGAGAGTAGAATTTGGAGATTGGGGTGCCACAGGACTGTTGCAGAGAGCAGAGGTTGGAGACTGAAGTGGAGAAGGACTGTTACAGAGAGCAGAGGTTGGAGACTGGGGTGCAGAAGGACTGATACAGAAAGCAGAGATTTGAAACTAGGGTGCAGCATGACTATTAAGAAAACAGCGGTTGGAGACTTCGGAACAGAAGGACTGTTACAGAGAGCAGAGTTTGGAGACTTGGGTGCAGAAGAAGTGTTGCAGAAAACAGAGTGTGGAGACTGGGGTGCAAAAGGACCATTGCAGAGAGAAGACTTGGAGACTGAGGTTAAAAATGATTGATACAGAGAGCAGAGGTTGGAGACTGGGATGCAGTAGGACTGTTACAGAGAGCAGAGGTTGGAGATTGGGGTGCAGCATAACTCTTGAAGAGAGCAGAGGTTGGAGTCTGACGTGTAGAAGGACTGATACAGAAAGCAGAGTTTGGATACTGGGGTTCAGAAGGACCATTACAGAGAGCAGAGGTTGGAGACTGAGGTGTAGAAGTACTGTTAAGGAGAGAAAAGTTTAGAGAATGGGGTGCAGAATAAGTGTTGTAGAGAACAGAGGTTGGAGACTCAGGTTAAGAAAGACAATTGTAGAAAGCTGGAGGTTGGAGATTGGGGGCACAGAAAGACTGTTCCGGAGAGCAGAGGTTGGAGTCTGAGGGTGCAAAAAAAAACTGATACACTAAGCAAAGTTTGTAGAATGGGGAGCAGAAGGATCGTTACAGAGAGCAGAGTTTGGAGACTGCAGTAAAGAAGGACTGTTACAGAGAGCAGAGGTTGGAGACTGGGGTGGAGAAGGATTGTGGCAGAGAGCAAATTTTGGAGACTGGTGTGCAGAAGGACTGTTGCAGAGAGCAAGGTAGAAGACTGGGGTGCAGAAGGACTGTTGCAGAGAGCAGAGGTTGCAGAGTGAGGTGCATAAGGACTATTAAAGAGAGCAGAGTTTGGAAAATGTGTTGCAGAAGACTGATTCAGAAAGCAGTGGTTGGAGACTGGGGTTAAGAAGGACCCTTACAGATAATAAAGGTGAAGACCCTTGTACATAAGAACTGTTGTAGAGAACATAGGTTGGAGACTGGGGTGCAGAGGGACCATTGGAGAGAGCAGAGTTTGGAGACTGAGGTGCAGAAGGAATGTTACAGAGAGAAGAGTTTGGAAACTGAGGTACAGGAGCATCTTACAGAGAGAAGAGTTTGGAGACTGAGGTGCAGAAAGACTGTTGCAGTTAGCAGATAATGGAGATTTGGGTGTAGAAGGACTGTTGCAGAGAGCAGAGGTTTGAGATTGGGGTGCAGAAGGACTGTTGCAGAGAGCAGAATTTGGACACTGAGGTGCAGAAGGACTGTTACAGAGAGCAGAGGTTGGAGACTTGATTGTCGAAGGACTGATACAGAAAGCAGAGGTTTGAGACTGGGGTGCAGAAGTACCGTTACAGAGAGAAGTGTTTGGAAACTGCAGTACAGAAGGACTGTTTCAGAGAGCAGAGGTTGGAGACTGGGGTAGAGAAGAACTGTTGCAGAGATCAAATGTTGGAGACTGGTGTGCAGAAGGACTGTTGCAGAGAGTAGAGGTTGGTGATTGGGGTGTAGAAGAACTGTTACAGAGAGAAGAGGTTGCAGACTCGGGTGCAGTAGGACCGTTGCAGAGAGGAGAGGTGGGAGACTGAGGTGCAGAAGGATTGTTACAGAATGCAGAGGAAGGTTACTGAGGTACAGAAGGACTGATCCAAAAAGCAGAGGTTGGAGACTGGGGTGCAGAAGGCCTGTTACAGAGAGCAGAGTTTGGATCATGAGGAGATGAAGGATCATTACAGAGAGCACATGTTGCAGACTGAGGTGAAGAAGGACTTTTACTTAGAGGAGAGGTTGGAGACTGGGGTGCAGAAGGATTCTTACAGAGAGCAGATGATGCAGACTGGGGAGCAGAAGAGTGTTACAGAGAGCAGAGTTTGGAGATTATGGTGCAGAAGAACTGTTACAGAGAAAAGCTGTTGGAGACTGGGGTGAAGAAGGCCTGTTACAGAGAGCAAAAGTTGAAGACTGAGGTGCAGAAAGACTGTTGCAGAGAGCAGAGGTTAGAGACTGGTTGCAGAAGGTCGGTTTCAGAGAGCAGAGTTTGGAGACTGCAGTACAGAAGGACTGTTACAGAGAGTAGAGCTTGGAGACTGGGGTGCATAAGAAATGTCACAGAGAACAAAGTTGGAAACTGGGGTGCAGAAGGATCTTATAGAGACCAGAAGTTGTAGACTGGGGTGCAGAAGAACTGTAGCAGAGAGCAGACGTTGGAGACGGGGTGCAGAAAGATCATTGCAGAGAGTAGAGGTTGGAGACTTGCGTGTAGAAGGACTGTTGAAGAGAGCAGAGGTTGGAGACTGGGGTGCAGAAGGAACGTTACAGAGAGCAGAGTTTGGAGAGTGCAGTACAGAAAGACTGTTGAAGACAGAAGTGCAGAAGGACTATTGCAGAGAAAAGGGTTTGAAGACTGGGGTGCAGAACAAATGATGCAGAGAGCAGAGGATGGAGATTAAGGTGCAGAAGGACTTTTACAGAGAGCAGAGTTTAGACACTGGGGTGCCCAAGGACTGTTACAGAAAGGCAGAGTTTGGAGACTTCTTTTCAAAAGGATCATACAGAGAGCAGAGGTTGGAGAGTTGGGTGCAGAAGGATCGAGGAAGAGAGCAAAAGTTGGAGACTCAGTTGTAGAAGAATCATTGCAGAAAGCAAAGTGGAGAAGAATCATAACAGAGAGAAGAGGTGGGAGACTGGGGTGCAGAAGGACAGTTACAGAGAGCACAGTTTGGAAACTGGGGTGCAGATAGAATTTTGCAAAAAGCAGAGTTTGGATTCTGGGGTGCAGAAAGACTGTTGCAGAGAGAAGAGGTTGGAGACTGAGATGCAGAAGGACTGTTACACATAGCAGACTTTGGAGAGTGGGGTGAAAATCATGATACAAAAAGCAGAGATGGGAGACTGGGATGCAGAAGTATTGTTACAGAGAGCAGAGGGTGGAGACTGGTGTGCTGAAGGACTGTTACAAAAAGGTTGTAACAGAGGTTGAAGACTGGTGTGTAGAAGCACTGTTGCAGAGAGCAGAGGTTGGAGACTGGTGTGCAGAAGGACTGATACAGAGAGCAGAGTTTGGAGACTGGGTTGCAGAAGGCCTGTTACAGAGAGCAGAGTTTGGAGACTGGGGGCAGAGGGCTGTTACAGAGATCAGAGTTTGGAGACTGGTGTGCAAAAGGATCGTTACAAAGAGCAGATTTTAGGAGACTTGAGTGCAGAAGAACAGTTGCAGAGAGCAGATGTTGGAGAGTGGGATGCAGAATGACTGTTGCAGAGGGCAGAGTTTTGACACTGGGTAACAGAAGAACTTTTACACAGAACAGAGGTTTAAGACTGGGGTGTAGAAGAACTGTTTCAGAAAGCAGAGTTTAAAGACTGGGGTAGAGAAGGACTGTTACAGAGAGAAGATGTTTGAGACTTAGATGCAGAAAGACTGTTACAAAGAGCAGAGTTTGGAGATTGGGGTGCAGAAGGACTTCTTCAGAGAGTAGATGTTGGAGAGTGGGGTGCAGAAGAACTGTGGCAGTGAGCTGAAGTTGGAGACTGGGGTGCAGAAGGATTGTTGCAGGGAGTAGAAGTTGGATATGAACGTGCTGAAGGACTCTTGCAGACAACAGAGTTTGGAGACTGGGTTCAAGAAGGAATGTTACAGAGAGCAGAGTTTGAAAACTGGGGTGCAAAGGACCTTACAAAGAACAGAGGTTAGAGACTGGGGTGCAGAAAGAGTGTTAAAGAGAAGAGATGTAGGGAGACTGGGGTGCAGAAGGTCTGTTGCAGAGAGCAGAGGTTGGAGACTGGGGTACAGAAGAATCGTTGCAGTCAGCAGAGTTTCCAGACTGAGATGCAGAAGGACTCTTAAACAGATCAGAGGTTGAAGACTGAGGTGAAGAAGGACAGTTACGGAAAGCAGATGTGGGAAAGAGGGGGTGCAGGACTGATACAGAGCAGAAGTTGGAGACTGAGGTACAGGAGGGACTGTTACAGAGAGCAGATGTTGGAGACTAAGGTACAGAAGGATAATTGCAGAGAGCAGAGTTTTCAGACTGAGGTACAGAAGAACTGTTGCAGCGAGCGGAGATTGGAGACTGGGGTGCAGAAGGACTGTTGCAGAGCAGTTTATAAAGACTAGGGTGTAGAAGGACTGTTCCAGAGAGCAGAGGTTGGAGATTGGGGTGTAGAAGGACTGTTGCAGAGATCAGAGGATGGAGACTAGGTTTGAGAAGGACAGTTGCAGAGAGCAGATGTTGGAGACTGGGGTGCAGAAAGAATGTTGCAGAGAGCAGTAATTGGAGACTGGGGTGCATATGGACCATTGCAGACAGCAGAGGTTGTAGACTGAAGTTCAGAAGGACTGATAAAGACAACAGAGTTTCGAGAATGTGGTGCAGAAGGACTGATACAGAAAGCAGAGGTTGGAGAATGTGGTGCAGAAGGACCCTAAAGAGAACAGATTTGGAGACTGCGCTAGAGAAGGACTGTTACAGAGAGCAGAGTTTGGAGACATTTGTGCAAATTATCTTACAGAGAGCATAGGTTGTAGACTGGGTGCAGAAGGACTGTTGCAGAGCAGATCATGGAGACAAGGGTGTAGAAGGACTGTTACAGAGAACAGAGGTTGTAGACTGGGGTGCAGAAGCTTCATACAGAGAGCAGAGTTTGGAGACTGAGGTGCAGAAGGACTGTTGCAGAGAGCAGAGATTGGAGACTGGGGTGCAGAAGAACTGATACAGAGGGCAAGTTGGGAGACTGGTGTGCAGAAGCATCTTACAGCGAGCGAAGTATGGAGACTGAGGTGCAGAAGGACTGTTGGAGAGAGCAGAGGTTGGAGACTGGGGTGCAGAAGGACTGTTAAAAAGAGCAGAGTTTGGAGACTTGGGTGCAGAAGACCTGTTACAGAGAGAAGAGTTTAGAGACTGGAGTGCAGAAGGCCTCTGACACAGAGCAGAGATTGGGAGACTGAGGTGCAGAAAGACAGTTTCAGAGAACAGAAGTTAAAGACTGGGGTGCATATGGACCGTTGCTGAGAGAAGATTTTGGAGACTGGGGGTGTAGAAGGACTTTTACAGAGAGCACAGGTAGGAGACTGGGGTGCAAAATGAATGTTGCTAAGAGCAGAGGTTGGAGACTGGGGTGCAGAAGGACTGTTACAGAAATCAGAGGTTAGAGACTGAGGTGCAGAAAGACTGTTAAAGAGAGCAGAGCTTGGAGAGTGGGGTTTTGAAGGACTTATTGAGAAAGCAGATGTTGGAGACTGGTGTGCAGAAGGACGGATAAAGTGAGCAGAGGTTGGAGACTCCGGTACAGAAGGATTGCTGCAGAGTGCAGAGGTTTGAGAATGCGGTGCAGAAGGACTGTTGCAGAGAACAGAAGTTGAAGACTGGGTTGCAGAAGAACCTTTGCAGAGAGCAGAGGTTTGAGACTGAGGTGCAGAATTATTGTTACAGAGAGCAGAGTTT
>NW_027524176.1:145129-228472 GCF_052094955.1 Ictidomys tridecemlineatus | reverse complement strand
ATAGATACAGAGAGCAGAGGTTGGAGACTGGGGTTCAGAAGGACTGATTAAAAAAGCAGAGGTTGGAGACTGGGTTGTAGAAGGACCCTTACAAAAACCAGAGTTTGGAGACTATGGTACATAAGGAGTGTTACAGAGAGCAGATGTTGGAGACTGGGGAACAGGAGTGTTACAGAGGACAGACGTTTGAGTCTGGGGTGCCGCAGGACCCTTGCAGAAAGCAGAGGTTGGAGACTGCAGTGGAGAAGGAATGTTAGAGAAAGCAGATTTTGGAAACTGGAGACCCGAAAAATCTTACAGAGAGAAGATTTGGAGACTGTGGTGCATAAGAACTGTTGTAGAAAACAGACGATGGAGACTGGGGTCCAGAACGATCCTTGCAGAGAGCAGAGTTTGGAAACCTGGGTGTAGAAGGACTGTTGCAAAGAGCAGATGTTGGAGACTGGGGTGCAGAAGGACTGTTGCAGAGAATAGGTTGGTAACTGGAGTGCAGAAGGACTGTTTTAGAAAGCAGAGATTGGAGACTGAGGTGCAGAAGGACTGTTACAGAGAGCAGCGGTTGGAGACTGGGGAGCAGAAGGACTGTTGCCGAAAGCAGAGTTTCGAGACTGAGGTGAAGAAGAACTCGTAGAGAGAGCAGATGTTGGAGACTGGGGTGCAAAAGGACTGATGCAGAAAGCAGAGATTCGATTATGGGGTTCAGAAAGACCGTTACAGAGAGCAGAGGTTAGAGACTGCAGTACAGAAGGACTGTTGCAGAGAGCAGAGTTTTGAGATTGGGGTGCAGAAGGACTGTTGCAGAGAGTAGATGTTGGAGACTGAGGTGCAGAAGTCCTTTTATATAGAGCAGAAGTTGGAGACTGGGGTGCAGAAGGATCGTTGCAAGGAGCAGAGCTTGGAGACAAGGGTGCATAAGGATCTTACAGAGAGAAGAAGTTGGAGACTGAGGTGCAGAAGGAGTGTTGCAGAGATCAGAGGTTGGAGACTGGCGTGCAGTAGGATCATTGCAGAGAGCAGAGGTTGGAGACTGGGGTGCAGAAGGCCTGCTACAGAGAGCAGAGTTTGGAGACTGGCATGCAGAATGCCTGTTACATAGAGGAGAGGTTGGAGACTGGGGTGCAGAAGGACTGTTATAGAGAGCAGAGTTTAGAGACTGGGTTGCTGAAAGATCTTATAGAGAGCAGAGGTTGGAGACTGAGGTGTAGAAAAAATGTTACAGAGAGCAGAGTTTGTAGACTGAGGTGCAGAAGGACTGTTACTGTAAGCGGACATTGGAAATTGGGGTGCAGAAGGACCGTTACACAGACCAGAGTTTGAAGACTGCGGTATCGAAAAACTTTTACAGAGAGCAGAGGTTGGAGACTGGGGTGCAGAAGAAATGTTACAGAGAGAACAGGTTGGAGACTGAGGTGTAGAAGTATATATACAGAGAAAAGATGTTTGAGACTGGACTTCAGAAGAACTGATACAGAAAGCAGAGTTTGGAGACTGGGTTGCAGAAGGACTGTTATGGAGAACAGAGGGTGGAGATTGCGTTTCAGAAGGACTGTTTCAGAGAGCATATGTTAGAGCCTGGGGAGCAGAAGGACTGTTGCAGAGGACAGAGTTTGGAGACTGGGGTGCCGCAGGACACTTGCAGAAAGCAGAGGTTAAAGACTGGGTTGGAGAAGGAATGTTACAGAGTGTAGAGTTTGGAAAATGGAGTGCAGAAGAATCATAGAGAGAGCAGAGTTTGGAGACTGTGGTGCAGAAGGACTGTTGCAGAGAGCCGAGGTTTGAGACTGGGGTGCAGAAAGACGGTTACAGAAAGCACAGGTTTGAGACTGGGGTGAAGAAAGATAGATACAGAGAGCAGAGGTTGGAGACTGGGGTTCAGAAAGACTGATATAAAAAGTAGAGGTTAAAGACTGGGTTGCAGAAGGACCGTTACAGAGAGCAGAAGTTGGAGACTTCGGTACAGAAGGACTGTTACAGAGAGCAGATGTTGGAGACTGGGGAGCAGTAGGACTGTTACAGAGGACAGAGGTTGTAGACTGGGGTGCCGCAGGACATTCGAAGAAAGCAGAGGTTACAGACTGGGGTGGAGAAGGAATGTTAGAGACAGCAGATTTTGGACACTGGCGTGCAGAAAGATCTTACAGAGAGCAGAGGTTGGAAACTGTGGTGCAGAAGGACTGTTGCAGAGAGCACACGTTGGAGCCTGGGTTCCAGAAGAATCGTTGCACAGAGCAGAATTTGGAGACTGGAGTTAGAAGGACTGTTGCTGAGAGCAGAATTTAAAGAATGGGGTGCAATGGACTGTTGCAGAGATCAGAGGTTGGAGAATGGGGTGCAGAAGGACTGTTGCAGAGAGCAGAGGTTTAAGACTGAAGTGCAGAAGGACTGTTACGGAGAGCAGAGGTTGGAGACTGGGGTGCAGAAGGACGGTTACAGAGAGCAGAGGTTAGAGACTGGGGTGCAGAATGAAGGTTACAGAGAGCAGAGTTTGGAGACTAGAGTGCAGAAAGACTGTTGCAGAGAGCAGAGGTTGTCGACTGTGGTGCAAAAGGACTGTTGCAGAGAGCAGAGGTTTGAGACTGGTGTGGAGAAGAATCGTTGCAGAGAGAAGAATTTGGAGACTTGGGTGAGATGGTCTGTTACAGAGAGCACTGCTTTGAGACTGGGTTGATGAAGGATCTTACAGAGAGCAGAGGTTGGAGACTGAGGTGCAGGGGGACTGTTACTGAGAGCAGTGGTTGGAGACTGGGGTGTAGAAGGATCGTGGAGAGAGCAGAATTTTCAGACTGAGGTGCAAAAAAACTGTTGCAGAAATCAGAGGTTGGAGACTGGGGTCCAGTAGGATCATTGCAGAGAGCAGAGGTTGGAGACTGTGGTGCAGAAGGCCCGTTACAGACAGCAGAGGTTGGAGACTGCAGTACAGAAGGACTCTTACACAGAGCAGAGGTTGAAGACTGTTGTGCATAAGGACGGTTACAGAGTGCAGAGTTTAAAGACTGGGATGCAGAAGGATCTTACAAAGATCAGAATTGGGAGACTGAGGTGCAGAAAGATGTTACAGACAGCAGATGTAGGAGACGGGGTGCAGAAGGTTCGTTGCAGACAGCAGAGTTTTTATACTGAGGTGCAGATGGACTGTTGCAGAGAGCAGATTTTGGAGACTGGGGTGCAGATGGACTGTTGCAGAGAGCAGAGGTTGGACACTGGTGTGAAGAAAGACTGTTACAGAGAGCAGAGTTTGGAGACTGGGTTTTAGAATTATCCTACAGAGAGCAGAGTTTGGAGTCTGAGGTGCAGAAGAATTGTTACAGAGAGAAGAGTTTGGAGAATGGGTACAGAAGGTCTGTTGCATAGAGCATAGGTGGGAGACTGGGGTGCAGAAGGTCTGTTGCAGACAGCAGAGTTTGGAGACTGGGGTGCAGAAGGACTTTTGCCGAGAGCAGAGGTTGGAGACAGAGGTGCAGAAGGACTCTTAGGGAGAGCAGATGTTGGAGACTGGGGTGCAGAAGGACTGATGCAGAAAGCAGACATTGGATTCTGGGGTGCAGAAAGACCGTTACAGAGAGCAGAATTTAGAGACTGCAGTACAGAAAGACTGTTGCAGAGAGCAGAGTCTGGAGACTGGGGTGCAGAAGGACTGTTGCAGAGAGTAGATGTTGGAGAGTGACGTGCAGAAGTCCAGTTACATAGAGCAGAGGTTGCAGACTGGGGTGCAGGAGGATCATTGCAAAAAGCAGACCTTTGAGAAAGGGGTGCAGAAGGATCTTACCGAGAGAAGAAATTGGAGACTGAGGTGCACAAGGAGTGTTGCAGAGATCAGAGGTTGGAGACTGGCGTGCAGTAGGATCATTGCAGAGAGCAGAGGTTAGAGTTTAGTGTTCACAAGGATCGTTGTAGAGAGTAGAGGTTAAAGACCGAGGTGCAGAAGGCCTGATACAGAGAGCAGAGTTTGGAGACTGGCGTGTAGAAGGCCTGTTATAGAGAGGAGAGGTTGGATACTCGGGTGCAGAAGGACTGTTATAGAGAGCAGAGTTTATAGACTGGGTTGCTGAAGGATCTTACAGAGGGCAGAAGTTGGAGACTGAGGTGCAGGTGGACTGTTACAGAGAGCAGTGGTTGGAGACTGGGGTGCAGAGGATTGTGTAGAGAGCAGAGGATTCAGACTGAGGTTCAGAAGGAAGGTTACAGAGAGAAGAGGTTGGAAACTGAGTTGTGGAAGGACTGGTACAGAGAGCAGAGTTTGAAGACTCAGGTGCAGAAGGACTGTTACAGGTAGCAGAGTTTGGATATTGGGGTGCAGAAGGACAGTTAAAGATAGCAGAGGTTGGAGACTGCGGTATAGGACTGTTACCGAGAGCATAGATTAGAGACTAGGACGCAGAAGGACACTTAGAGAGAGAAGAAGTTGGAGACTGGCGTGCAGATGTACTGTTACAGAAAGCAGAGATTGGAGTCTGGGGTGCATAAAGACCATTACAGAGAGCAGAGTTTGGAGACTGCAGTACAGAAAGACTATTGCAGAGAGCAAAGTTTGGAGACTGGTGTGCAGAAGGACTCTTACATAGAGCACAGGTTGGAGACTGAGGTGCAGCAGGATAGATACAGAGAACAGAGTTTGGAGACGGGGTTAAAATTGACTGATACAGCAAAAAGAGGTTTGAGACTGGGGTGTAGAAGGACTGCTACAGAGAGCAGATCTCGGAGACTGTTGTGCAGAAAGACTGTTTCAGAATGCAGAGTTTGAATACTGTGTTGCAGAAGGATTATAAAGAGAGCAGAGTTGGGAGACTGAGGTGAAGAAGGACAGTTACAGAGAGCAGAAATAAAAGACGGGGGTGCAGAAGGGTCGTAGCAGAGAGCAGAGTTTTCAGATTGAGGTGCAGAAAAACTGTTGCAGAGAGCAGATGTTGGAGACTGCGGTACGGAAGGTCTGTTGCAGAGAGCAGATGTTGGTAACTAGGGTGCAGAAGGACTGTTGTAGAGAGCAGAGGTTGGAAACTGGGGTACCAAAGTCATGTTACAGAGAGCAGAGTTTGGAGACTCGGGTACAGATGGACATTTAAAGAGAGCAGAATTTGGGTACGGGGGTGTAGAAGGATCTTACAGAGAGCAGAATTTGGAGACTTAGTTGCAGAAATCAGAGTTTGGAGACTGGAGTGCAGTAGGATCATTGTAGAGAGCAGAGGTTTGAGACTGGGGTGAAGAAGAATCGTGCAGAGAGCAAGGTGTCAGACAGAGGTGCAGAAGGACTGTTACAGAGAGCAGAGTTTTGAGACTGAGGTGTAGAAAGACTGTTACAGAGAGCAGAGTTTGAAGACTGAGGTGCAGAAGGACTGTTACAGAAAGCAGATGTTAGAAATTGGGGTGCAGAAGGACTGTTATACAGACCAGAGTTTGGAGACTGCGGTATAGAAAAAGTGTTACAGAGAGCAGAGGTTGGAGACTGGGGTGCAGTTTGACTGTTACAGAGAGAAATGGTTGAAGATTGGGGTGCAGAAGTATGATGCAGAGAGCAGAGGTGTCAGACTGAGGTTCCAAAGGACTATTACAGAGAGCAGAGGTTCGAGACTGAGGTGTAGAAAAACTGTTAGAGAGAGCAGAGTTTGGAGACTGAAGTGCAGAAGGACTGTTACAGAGACCAGAGTTTGGAGACTGCTGTATCAAAAAACTGTTACAGAGAGTAGAGGTTGGAGACTGGGTTGCAGAAGGAATGTTACAGAGAGCACAGTTTGGAGACTGCTGTACAGAAGGAATGTTTCAGGAGAAGATGTTGGAGACTGGGGAGCAGAAGGACTGTTGAAGAGGACAGAGCTTGGAAACTGGGGTGCCGCAGGACACTTGCAGAAAGCAGAGGTTAAAAACTGGGGTGGAGAAGGAATGTTACAGAGAGCAGAGTTTAGAATCTGGAGTGCAGAAATATCTTACAGAGAGCAGAGGTTGGAGACTTTGGTGCAGAAGGACTGTTGCAGAGAGCAGAGGTTGGAGACTGGGGTGGAGAAGAACTTTTGCAGAGAAAAGAGGTTGTAGACTGGAGTGCACAAGGACTGTTGCAGAGAGCAGAGGTTGGAGACTGAGGTGCAGAAGTCCTGTTACAAAGAGCAGAGGTTGGAGACTGAGGTGCAGGAGGATTGTTACAGAGAACAGAATTTTAAGACTGGGGTGCAGAAGGACTGTTGCAGAAAGCAGAGGTTGGAGACTGGGGTGCAGAAGCACTGTTTCAGAGAGCAGAGGTTTGAGACTGGGATGCACAAGGACTGTTGCTGAGAGCAGAGGTTTGAGACTGAGGTGCAGAAAAACTGATACAGAAATCAGAGATTAGAGTCTGCAGTGCAGAAAGACCGTTACAGGGAGAAGAATTTTTAGACTGCAGTACAGAAAGACTGTTGTAGAGAGCAGTGTTTGGAGACTGGGGTGCAGAAGGACTGTTGCAGAGAGCAGAGATTAAAGACTGAGGTGCAGAAGTTCTTTTACATCGAGAAGAGTTTGGAGACTGGGGTGCAGAAGGATCGTTGCAAGGAGCAGAGCTTGGAGACAGGGGTGCAGAAGGACCTTGCAGAGAGCAGAAGTTGGACACTGAGGTGCAGAACGACTGTTGCAGAAATCAGAGGTTGGAGACTGGGGTGCAGTAGGATCATTGCCGAGAGCACTTGTTGGAGACTGGGGTGCAGAAATATCGTTGCAGAGAGCAGAGTTAGGAGACTGGCATTCAGAAGGCCTGTTACAGAGAGGAGAGGTTGGAGACTGGGTGCAGAAGGACTGTTACAAAGAGCACCGTTTGAAGACTGGTTTGCTGTCGGATATTACAGAGAGCACAGGTTAGAGACTGAGGTGCAGGTGGACTGTTACAGAGAGCAGTGTTTGGATACTGGGGTGCAGAAGGATCGTGCAGAAAGCAGAAGTTTCAGACTGAGGTGCAGAAGGACTTTTACAGAGAGCAGAGGTTGGAGAATGAGGTGTAGAAGGACTGTTACAGAGAGCAGAGTTTGGAGAATCAGGTGCAGAAGGACTGTTCCAGGAAGCAGAGTTTGGAAATTGCGGTGCAGAAGGACCGTTACAGAGAGAAGAGGATGGAGACTGAGGTGCAGAAGGACTCTTACATAGAAAACAGGTTTAAGACTGAGGTTCAGAAGGAGAGATAAAGAGAACAGAGGTTGGAGACTGGGGTTCAGACAGACTGATACAGAAAGCAGAGGTTGGAGACTGGGGTGTAGAAGGACCGTTACAAAGAGCAGACTTTAGAGACTGCGGTACAGAAGGACTGTTACGTAGAGCAGATCTCGGAATCTGGGGAGCAGAAGGACTGTTGCAGAGAGCAGATGTTTGTAACTAGGGTTCAAAAGGACTGTTGTAGAGAGCAGAGTTTGGAGACTGACGTGCGGAAGTCCTGTTACAGAGAGCAGAGGTCGGAGACATGGGTGCAAAAGAACTTTTACAAACAGCTGAGGTTGGATACAGGGCTGCAGAAGCATCTTACAGAGGTCAGAATTTGGCGACTGAGGTCCAGAAGGACTGTTGCAGAGAGTAGAGTTTGGAGATTGAGGTGCAAAGGCCTGTTACAGAGAGCAGATGTTGGAGACTGGGGTGCAGAAAAACTGTTACAGAGAGCAGAGTTTTTAGACAAGGTTGCACAAGGATCTAACAGAGAGTAGTTTTTGTAGACCAAGGTGCAGCAGGACTTTTACAGACAGCAGAGGCTGGAGACTAGGGTGCACAAGGATCGTTGCAGAGAACAGCGTTTTCAGACTGAGGTGCAGAAGGAATTTGCAGAGAGCACATGTTGATGACTGGGGTGCAGAAGGACTGTTGCAGAGAGCAGAGGTTTGAGACAGGGGTGCAGAAGGATCATTGTAGAGAGCAGAGGTTGGAGACTGGGGTGCAGAAGGATTGTTAAAGGGACAGAAATCAGAGACTTGGGTGCAGAAGGCCTGTTACAGAGAGCAGAGTTTGGAGCAGGGGTGCAAAAGTACTTTTACTGTGAGTAGAGTTTGGAGAATGAGGTGCAGAAGGACCGTTGCAGAGAGCAGAGGTTGGATACTGAGGTTCAGAAGGATTGTTCCAGAGAGCGGAGGTTGGAGACTGGGTTGCAGAGAGACTGCTGCAGAGAGCAGAGGCTGGACATTAGGTGTAGAAGGACCTTTACAAAGAGCAGATTTTAAAATCTGCACTAAAAGAGGACTGTGACAGACAACAGAGTTTGGAGACTGGTGTGGAGATGGACTGTTTCAGAGTGCAGACTTTGGTGACTGGGGTTCAGAAGAACTTTTGCAGAGAGCTGAGGTTGGAGACTGGGGTGCAGAAGAACTGTCACAAAGAGCAGAGTTTGGAGACTGAGGTGCAGAAAAAATGTTGCAGAAAGCAGAGGTTGGAAACTGTGGTGCAGAAAGAATGATACAGAAAGGAGAGGTTGGGGACTGTGGTGCAGAAGGACCTTTACAGAGAGCAGAGGTTGGAGACTGGGGAGCAGAAATACTGTTACAAATAGCAGAGGTTGGAGACTTGGGAGCAGCAGGACTCTTACAGATAGCAGAGGTTGGAGGCTGCGGTGCAGAAGCACTGTTACAGAGAGCCGATTTTGGAGACTGAGGTGCAGAAGGACTCTTACAGAAAGCAGAGTTTGGAGACTGGGGTGCACTAGGATTTTTGCAGAGAGCAGAGTTTTCAGACCAAGTTTCAGAAGAACTGTTGCAGAGCGCAGATGTTGGAGACTGGGGTGCCGAAGGACTTTTGCAGAGAACAGAAGTTGGAGAATGGGGTGCAAAAATCGTTGCAGAGAGCAGAGTTTTGAGACTGGGGTGCAGAATTTTTGTTATAGAGAGAAGAATTTGGAGACTGGGGTGCACAATGACTGTTACAGATAGCAGAGTTTGGAGACTGGGGTTTAGAAGGACTGTTACAGAAAGCAGAGGTTTGAGACTTGGGTGCAGAAGAACCGTTACAGAGAGCAGATTTTGGAGACTGCACTACAGGAGGACTTTTAAAGAGAGCAGAGGTTGGAGACTGGTGTGGGTAAGGACTATTTCACAGTGAAGACCTTGGAGTCTAGGGTGCAGAAGAACTGTTGCAGAGAGCAGAGTTTAAAGACTGAGGTGAAGAAGAACTTTCGCAGAGAGCAGAGGTTGGAGACTGAGGTGCATAAGGAATGTTGAAGAGAGCAGAGGTTGGAAACTGTGGTGCAGAAGGAATGATACAGAAAGGAGAGGTTGGAGACTGTGGTGCAGAATAAAATTTACAGAGAGCAGAGGTTGTGGACTGCGGTACAGAAGAAACGTTACAGAGAGCAGATTTGGAGACTGGGGAGCAGAAGGACTGTTACAGAGAGCAGAGGTTATAGACTGGAAAGCAGAAGGACTGTTACAGAGAGCAGAGGTTGGAGACTGGGGAGCAGAAAGAATGTTACAAAGAGCAGATTCGGAAACTGGGGTGCAGAAGGATCTTACAGAGAGCACAGGTTGGAGGCTGGGGTGCAGAAGCACTGTTACAGAGAGCCGATTTTGGAGACTGAGGTGAAGAAGGACTATGACAGAAAGCAGATTTTGGAGACTGGGGTGCACAAAGATTGTTGCAGAGACCAGAGTTTTCAGACTGAGCTTCAGAAAGACTGTTGCAGAGATCAGATATTAGAGACTGGGGTGCAGAAGGACTTTTGCAGAGAGCAGAGGTTGGATAATGGGTTACAGTAGGACTGTTACAGAGGAAGAGGTTGGAGATTTGGTGCAGAAGGACTGTTCCAGAGAGCAGATGTTGGAGACTGGGATGCAGAATAACTGTTGCAGATAGCAGAGGTTGGAAACTGGGGTAAAGAAGGACCGTTGAAGCGAGCAGGTGTTGGAGACTTGGGTGCAGAAGGACTTTTGCAGAGAATAGAATTTGGAGGCTGAGGTGCAGAAGGACTGTTTCAGTTAGCAGAGGTTGGAGACTGGGGTTCAGAAGGACTGATACAGTAAGCAGAATTTGGAGACTGGTGTGTAGAAGGACTGTTGCAGAGAGCAGAGTTTGTAGACTGAGGTGCAGTAGCACTGTAACAGAGAGCAGAGGTTGGGGACTGAGGTACAGTAGGACTGTTACAGAGAGCAGAGTTTGGACACTGGGGTGCAGAAAGATCGTTGCAGAGAACAGAGTTTTCAGACTGAGGTGCAGAAGTGTTGTTGCAGAGATCAGAGTTTGGACACTGAGGTTTAGAAGGACTGTTACAGAGAACAGAAATTGGAGATAGGGTGCAGAAGAACCGTTACAGAGAGGAGATTTTGGATACTGCACTACTGGAGGACTGTTACAGAGAGCAGAGGTTGGAGACTGGTGTGGAGAAGGACTGTTGCAGAGAGCAGAGGATAGAAAATGGGGTGTGAAGGATCGTTGTAGAGAGCAGAGTATTGAGACTGGTGTGCAGAAGAAGTTACAGAGAACAGAGTTTGGAGAAGGGGTGCAGAAGGACTGTTACAGAGGGCAGAGTTTCGAGACTGAGGTGCAACAGGAGTATTACAGAGAGCAGAGTTTGGAGACTGGGGTGCAGAAGGATCATTGCAGAGAACAGCGTTTTCAGACTGAGGTGCAGAAGGATTGTTACAGAGAGCAGAGGTTGGAGATTGAAGTACAGAAGGACTGTTTCAGAGTGCAGAGTTTGGAGACTGGAGTGCAAAAGGATCATTGCAGAGAGCAGAGTTTTCAGACTGAGGTGCAGAAGGACTGTTGCAGAGAGCAGAGGTTGGAGACTCGGGTGCAGAAGGACTTTTTCAGAGAGCAGATGTTGAAGACTGGGGTGCAAAAGGATTGTGGCATGGAGAAGAGGTTGGATACTGAGGTGCTTAAGGACTCTTGCAGAAAACAAAGTTTGGAGAATGGGGTGCAGAAGGACCGTTGCAGAGAGCAGAGTTTGGAGACTGCGGTACAGAACGACAGTTAGAGAGAGCACAGGTTAAAGACTGCGGTAGAGAAGAACTGTTACAGAGAGCAGAGGTTGAGACTGGGTACTAGAAGGACTGTTACAGAGAGCAGAGTTTGGAAACCTGGATGCAGAAGGATCTTACAGAGAGCAGAGGTTGGTGACGGGGGTGCAGAAAGACTGTTACAGATAGCAGAGTTTGGAGAATGACGTGCAAAAAGACTGTTACAGAAAGCAGAGTTTGGAGACTGGGGTGTACAAGGATCGTTGCAGAGAGCAGAGTTTTCAGACTGAGGTGCAGAAGGACTGTTGCAGAGAACAGATGTTGTAGACTGGGTGCAGAAGGACTGTTGCAGAGAGCAGAGGTTGGAGACTGGGGTTTAGAAGGACTGTTGCAGAGAGCCGAAGTTGGAGACTGAGGTGCAGAAGGACTGTTACAGAGAACAGAGTTTTGAGACAGGGTTGCAGAAGCATCTTACAGAGAGCAGAGTTTGGAGACTGAGGTGCAACTGGACTGTTAGAGCAGGATTTGGAAACTGGGTGCAGAAGGATCGTCAAAGAGGTCAGAGTTTGGAGACTGGGTTGCAGAAGGATCTTACAGAGATCAGAGCTGGAAGACTGAGGTGCAGAAGGCATGTTACAGACAGTAGACGTTGCAGAATGAGGTGCAGAAGGACCATTGCAGGGAGCAGAGGTTGGAGACTGGGATGTAGAAGGACTGTTGCAGGTAGCAGGTGTTGGAGACTTGGGTGCATAACGACTGTTGCAGAGAGAAGAGTTTGGAGACTGAGAAGCAGAACGACTGTCACAGAGATTAGAGGTTGGAGTCTAGGGTGAAGTAGGACCGATACAGAAACAGAGGTTGGAGTCTGGTGTGTAAAAGGACCGTTACAGAAAGCAAACTTTTGAGACTGCAATACAGGAGGACTGTTAGAGAGAGCAGATGTTGCAGGCTGTGGAGTAGAAGAACTGTTGCAAAGAATAGATTTTTGAGACTGGGTTGCAGAAGAACTGTCGCATAGAGCAGAAGTTGGAGACTGAGGTGCACTAAGAATGTTACAGAGATCAGAGGTTGGAGATTGGGGTGCAGAATTACTTATACAGAAAGAAGAGTTTGGAGACTGGGGTGCAGAATTAAGGTTACAGAGAGGAGAGATTGGTGACTGTAGTACAGAAAGACTGGTACAGACAGCAGAGTTTAAAGACTAGGGTAAAGAAGGACTGTTGCAGAGAGCAGATGTTGTAGACTTTGGTTCAGAAGGACTGTTGGAGAGAGAAGAGGTTAAAGAATGGGGTGCTGAATCAAGGTTGCAGAGAGCAGAGGTTGTAGACAGAGGTTCAGAAGGACTGTTACAGACAGCAGAGGTTGAAAACTGTTGTGCAGAAAGACTGATATAGAAATCAGAGGTTTGAGACTGTGGTACAGAAGGACTGTTGCAGAGAGCAGAGGTTGTAGACTGAGGTGAGGAAGGATCCTGGCATAGAGAAGAGGTTGGAGACTGGGGAACAGAAGGCCTGTTACAGAGAGCAGAGAATCGAGACCTGGGTGCAGAAGACCTGTTACAGAGAGCAGACATTGGAGACTGTGGTTCAGAAGGACTGTTACAGAGAGCAGACATTGGAGACTGTGGTGCAGAAAAACTGTTACAGATAGCACGATTTCGAGACTGGGATGCAGAAGGATCTTACAGAGAGCATTTTGGACACTGAGGTTCAGAAAGACTGTTACAGAGAGCAAAGTTTGAAAACTCGGGTGCGGGAAGGATTTTTGCAGAGAGCAGAGTTTTCAGACTGAGGTGCAGAAGGACTGTTATAGAGAGCAGATGTAGGATCCTGGGGTGCAGAAAAACTGTTACAGAGAGCAGAGTTTAGAGACTAGGGTGCAGAAAGCCTGTTACAGAGAGCAGAGGTTGGAGACTGGGGTGCAGAAGGACTGTTACAGATAGCACAGTTTGAAGACTGGGATGCAGAAGGATCCTTGCAGAAAGCAGAGGATTCAGAATGAGGCGCAGAAGGACTTTTACAGAGAGCAGAGTTTGGAGTCTGAGATGTAGAACGACTGTTACAGAAACTAGACGTTGGCAATTGGTGAGCAGAAGGAATCATTACAAAGAGAAGAGGTTGGAGAATGCAATACAAAAGGACTGTTACAGAGAGCAGAGTTTGGAGAATGGGTAGAAGAAGGATCGTTGCAGAGAGCAGATGTTTGAGAGTGGGTTGCAGAAGTTCAATTACAGAGAGCAGAGGTTGGAGATTGTGGTGCAGAAGAACTACACAAAGAGCAGAGGTTGGATACTGGGGTGCAGAAGAATTGTTACAGAGAGCAGAGTTTGGAAACTCGGGTGCAGAAGGACTGTTACAGAGAGCAGAAGTTCGAGACTGGGGTGCAGAAGAACTTTTACAGAGAGCACAGTTTGGAGACTGGGGTGCATAAGGCCTGTTACAGAGAGAAGATGTTGGTGACTGCGGTACAGAATGAGTGTTATAGAGAGCAGAGGTTGGAGACTGAGGTACAGAAAGATTGGTACAGAAAGCAGAGGTTGGAGACTGAGATGCAGAAGGACTGGTACAGAGAGCAGATGTTGGAGACTGGGGTACAGAAGGATTGTTGCACAGAGCAGAGGGTGGAAACTGAGGTGCAGAAGGATTATTGCAGAGAGCAGAGGTTGGAGAATGGGGTGCAGAAGAATCTTTACAGAGAGCAGAGTTTGGAGACTAGAGTCAGAAGGACAGTTACAAAGACCACAGGTTGGAGACTGGGGTGCAGAAGGATCACTGCAGAGAGCAGAGGTTAGAAACTGAGGTGCAGAAAGATCGTTTCAGAGAGATGAGGTTGGATACTCAGGGGCAGAAGGATCGTTACAGAGAGCAGAGGTTGTAGACTGGGGTGCAGAATGACAGTTACAGATAGCACAGTTTGGAGATCTGAGTGTAGAAGAAATGTTGCAGAGAGCAGAGGTTGGAGACAGGGGTGCAGAAGGACTGTTGTAGAGAGTAGAGGTTGGAGATATAGGTGCAGAAGGACTGATACAGAGAGCAGAGGTTGGAGACTGGGGTGCAGAAGGACTGATAAACTTAGCAGAGGTTGGAGACTGGACTGCAGAAGGACCATTACAGACAGTAGAGTTTGGAGACTGCAGTACAGAAGAACTTTTACAGAGAGCACAGGTTGGATACCGGGGTGCAGAATGACTTTTGCAGAGAACAGATTTGGGAGACTGCCGTGCAGAAGAATCTTACAGAGAGTAGAGGTTAGAGACTCGGTTGCAGTAGGACTGTTGCACAGAGCAGAGGTTGGATACTGGTGTGCAGAAGAACTGTTACAGAGAGCAGAGTTTGGAGACTGCGGTGCAGATGGATCTTACAAAGCGTAGAGGTTGGAGACTTCGGTGCAGAAGGACTGTAGCAGAGAGCAGAGTTTGGAGACTGGGGTGCAGAAGGACTGTTACAGAGAGCAGAAGTTCGAGACTGAGGTGCAGAAGAACTTTTACAGAGAGCACAGTTTGGAGACTGGGGTGCATAAGGCCTGTTACAGAGAGAAGATGTTGGTGACTGAGGTACAGAAGGAGTGTTATAGAGAGCAGAGGTTGGAGACTGAGGTACAGAAAGATTGGTACAGAAAGCAGAGGTTGGAGACTGAGATGCAGAAGGACTGGTACAGAGAGCAGATGTTGGAGACTGTGGTGCAGAAGAATCTTACAGAGAGTAGAGGTTGGAGACTGGGGTGCAGTAGGACTGTTGAAGAGAGCAGAGGTTGGAGACTGGGTTGTAAAAGGACTGTTACAGATAGCACAGTTTCGAGACAGGGTTGCAGAAGGATCTTACAGAGAGCCTTTTGGGGACAGAGGTGCAAAAGGAGTGTTACAAGAGCAGAGGTTACAGACTGGGGTGCAGAAGGACAGATACAGAGAGCACAGTTTAGAGACCTGGGTGTAGAAGAAATGTTGCAGAGAGCAAATGTTGGATGCAGGGGTGCAGAAAGACTGTTACAGAGAGCAGAGTATGTCGACTGATTTGCAGAAGAATCGTTGCAGAGAGCATAGGTTGAGGCTGGGCTGAAGAAGAATCATTATAGAGAGCAGAGGTGGGAGACTGGTGTTCACAAGGACTGTTACAGAGACCACAGGTTAGAGACTGGGGTGCAGAAGGACTGTTGCAGAGAGCAGAATTTGGAGACTGAGATGAAGAAGGACTGTTACACAGAGAAGACGTTAGAGACTAAGGTGAAGAATTATGATACAGAAAGCTGAGGTGGGAGAATGGGGTGCAGAAGGCCTGCTACAGAGAGCAGAGGTTGGAGACTGGGGTGCAGAAGGATTGTTGCAGGGAGCAGAGGTTGGAGCCTGGGGTGAAGAAGGATTTTTGCAGGGAGCAGAGGTTGGAGACTGACATGCTGAAGTACTCTAGTAGACAACAGAGGTTGGAGAATGGGGTGCAGAATAACCGTTGCAGAGAGCAGATGTTGGACACTGAGGTGCAGAAGGATTGTTACAGAGAGCAAAGTTTGGAGACTCGGGTGAAGAAGGACTGTTATGGAGATCAAAGTTTGGAGACTAGGGTGCAGAAGGTTCTTTCATAGAGCAGATGTTAAAGACTGTGGTTCAGACGAACTGTTGCACAGAGCAGAGGATTGAGACTGGGGTGCAGAAGGACTGTTACAAAGAGCAGAGTTTGGAGACAGGGTTGCAGAAGGATCTTACAGAGAGCAGAGGTTGGAGACTGAGGTGGAACAGGACTGTTACAGAGAGCAGAGTTTGGAGACTGGGGTGCAGAAGGATTGTTGCAGAGAACCGAGTTTTCAGACTGAGGTGCAGAGGGACTGTTGGAAATTACAGAGGTTGGAGACTAAGGTGCAGAAGGACTGTTGCAGAGAGCAGAATTTGGAGACTGAGGTGCAGAAGGACTGTTACAGAGAGCAGAGGTTGGAGACTGGGGTTCAGAAGGACTTATACAGAAAGCAGAGGTTGGAGACTAGGGTGCAGAAGGACCGTTTCAGAGAGCAGAGTTAGGAGACTACAATACAGGAAGACTGTTTCAGAGAGTAGAGGTTGGAGAATGGTTTATAGACGAATTGTTTCAGAGTGCAGATGTTGGAGACTGGGGTTCAGAATAACTGTTGCAGAGAGCAGAGTTTGGAGACTGGGGTGCAGAAGAACTATCACAGAGAGAAGACGTTGAAGACTGAGGTGCAGAAAGAATGTTACAGAGAACAAAGTTTGGAGACTGGGGTGCAGAATTACTGATACAGAAAGCAGAGGTTGAGACTGGGGTGCAGAAGGACCGTTACAGAGAGCAGAGGTTGCAGACTGGAGTGCAGAAGGACTGTTTAAGAGAGCAGATTTTGGAGACTGGGGTGCATAAGGCCTGCAACAGAGAGCAGATGTTGGAGACTGGGTTGCAGAAGGACTGTTATAGAGAGCAGTGTTTTGAGGCTGGGTCGCAAAAGGATCGTACAGAGAGTAGTGGTTAGTGACTGTGGGGCAGGATGAATCTTACAGAGAGCAGTGATTGGAGACTGGGGTGCAGAAGGATCGTGCAGAGAGCAGAGGTTTCAGACTAAGGTGCAGAAGGACTGTTACTGAAAGCAGAGGTTAGAAATTAAGGAAGAGGGACCTTTACAGAGAGCAGAGGTTGGAGACTGCTGTATATTAAGACTGTAACAGAGAGCAGAGGTTGGAGAATATGGTGCAGAAGGACTGTTACGGAGAGCAGAGGTTAGAGACTGGGGTGCAGAAGAATTGTTACACAGAGCAGAGGTTGGAGACTGGGGTGTAGAAGAACTGTTTCAGAGAGCAGAATTTGGAGACTGAGGTGCATAAGGACTGTGGAGGAGAGGAGACGTTGGAGACTGGGGTTCAGAAGGATAGTTGCAGAGAGCAGAGTTTGGAGACTGAGGTTCAAAAAGACTGTTACAGAGAGCAGACGTTGGAGACTGGGGTTCAGAAGGCCTGTAACGGAGAGCAGAGTGTGGAGAAGGGCTCTAGAATGGCTGTTAGAGATCACAGAGTTGGGAGACTGGGTTGAAGAAGGATCTAACAGAGAGCAGATGTTGGGGACCCAGGTGCAGAAGGACTGTTACAGAGAGTAGAGGTTGGAGACTGAGGTACAAAAGGATCGTAGCAGAGAACAGCGTTTTAAGACTGAGGTGCAGAAGGACTGTTGCAGAGACCACAGGTTGGAGAGTGGGGTGAGAGCAGAGGTAGGAGACTGCAGTGTAGAAGACTTCTTATAGAAAACAGACTTTGGAAACTGGGGTGAAAAAGGCCTGTTACAGAGAGCAGAGTTTGGAGACTGGGGTGCCGAAGGCCTGTTAAAGAGAGCAGAGGTAAAAGACTGGCGTGCAGAAGGACTGTTATAGAGAGTTAGGAGACTGGGTGGCAAAAGTATCTTACAGAAAGCAGAGTTTGGAGACTGTGGTGAAGAAGGACTGTTACAGAGAGCAGTTGTTGGATACTGGGGTTCAGAAGGATCCTGCAGAGAGAAGGGGTTTCAGACTGAGGTGTAGATCGAGTGTTACAGAGAGCAGATGTTGGAGACTGAGGTGTTGAAGGACTGTTACAGGGAACAAATTTTAAAGACAGTGTTGCAGAAGGATCATACATAGAGCAGAGTTTGGAGACTGAGGTGCAGAAGGACTGTTACAGAGAGCAGATGTTGAAGTCTTGGGTGCAGAAGGATTGTTGCAGAGAGCAAAATTTTCAGACTGAGGTGCAGAAGGATTTTCATAGAGAGCAGATTTTGGAGACTGGGGTGCAGAATGTTCGTTGCAGAGAGCAGAAGTTGAAGGCTACTGTAGAGAAGGACTGTTCCAGAGAGCAGAGGTTGGAGACTGAGGTACAGAAAGACTGTTGCTGAGAGCAGAGGTTGGAGACTGGAGTCCAGAAGGATCCTTGCAGAGAGCGGAGTTTGGAGACTGGAGTGCATAAGGAGTGTTGCAGAGAGCAGATGTTGAAGACTGGGGTGCAGAAGGAATGTTGCAGAGAGCAGATTTTAGAGACTGGGGTGCAGAAGGACTGTTACAGAGAGCAGAGTTTGGAGACTTGGGTGTAGAAGGACTGTTACAGAGAGCATAGTTTGGAGACTGGAGTTTAGATGGATCTTACAGAGAGCAGAGTTTGGAGACTGGGGTTCAAAACGACTGTTGCAGACAGCAGATGTTAGAGACTGGGTTGGAGAAGAATCGTTTCAGAGGGAAGAGGTTTGAGCCTGGGGTGCAGGAAGCCTGTTACAGAGAGCAGAGTTTGAAGACTGGGTTGCAGAAGTCCTGTTACAGAGAGCAGAAGTTGGAGACTGTTGTGCAGAAGGACAGGTACAAAGTGCAGAATTTAAAGACTGGGTTGCAGAAGGATCTTACAGAGAGCAGAGTTGGGAGACTGAGGTGCAGAAGGACTGTCGCAGAGAGCAGTTGTTGGTAACTAGTGTGCAGAAGGACTGTTGTAGAGAGCAGAGGTTTTAGACTAGGGTGGAAAAGGACTGTTGCAGAGAGCAGAGGTTTGAGACTGAGGTGCGGAAGTCCTGTTACAGAGAGCAGAGTTTGGAGAATCGGGTGCAGAAGGACTGTTACAGAGAGTAGAGGTTGGATACAGGAATGCAGAAGGATCTTACAGAGAGCAGAATTTGGAGACTGAAGTGCAGATGGACTGTTGCATAGATCAGATGTTGGAGACTGGGGTGCAGAAGGACTGTTATACAGAGCAGTGTTTGGAGACTACGTTGCTGAAGGATCTTACAGAGAGCAGAGGTTGGAAACTGAGTTGCAAGTGGACTGTTACAGAGAGCAGAGGTTGGAGACTGAGGTGTAGAAGGACTGTTACAGAGAGGACAGTTTGGAGACTCAGGTGCAGAAAGACTGTTACAGTAAGCAGAGTTTCGAAATTGGGCTGCAGAAGGACCATTACAGAGCCGAGGTTGGAGACCGCGGTATAGGTCTGTTACCGAGAGCAGAGGTTGGAAATTGGGGTGCAGAAGGATCGTTACAGAGACCAGACTTTGGAGACTGCGGTATAGAAAAACTGTTACAGAGAGCAGAGTTTGGAGACTGGGGGTGCAGAAGGAATGTTACAGAGAGCACAGGTTGGAGACTGAAATGCAGAAGGATAGATACAGAGAGCAGAGGTTTGAGACTGAGGTTCAAAAGGACTGATCCAGAAAGCAGAGTTTGGAGACTGGGGTGCTGAAAGACTGTAATTAAGAGCAAATGTTGGAGACTGGGGAGCACAATGACTGTTGCAGAGGACAGAGGTTAGAGACTGGGGTGCCGCAGGGCACTTGCAGAAGGCAGAGGTTAAATACTGGGGTGGAAAATGAATGTTACAGAGAGCAGAGTTTTGAAACTGGAGTGCAGAAGGATGTTACAGAGAGTAGAGTTTGGGAGACTGTGGTGTAGTAGGTTTGTTACAGAGAGCAGAGGTTGGAGACTAGGGTCCAGAAGGATCGTTGCAGAGAGGAGAGTTTGGAGACTGGGGTTCAGAAGGACTGTTGCAGAGAGCAGAGGCTGGAATCTGATTTGCAGAAAGTCTCTTACAGAGAGCAGAGTATGGAGACTGGGGTGCAGAAGGATTGTTACTAGAGCAGAAGTTGGAGACTGTTTTGCAGAAGGGACTGTTGCAGAGGATCAGAGGTTAAAGACTGTGGTGCAGTAGGTTCATTGCAGAGAGCAGAGGTTGGAGACGTGGGTTCAGAAGGATTCTTGAAGAGAGCAGATTTTGAAGACTGGGGTGCAGAAGGCCTGCTACAGAGAGCAGAGTTTGGAGACTGAGGTGCAGAAACATTGTTACAGAAAATAGAGGTTGCAAATTGGGGTGCAGAAGAAACGTTACAGAAACCAGAGTTTGGAGACTGTCGTATAGAAAAACTGTTTCAGAGCCCAGAGGTTGTTTACTGGGGTACAGAAGGACTGTTGCAGAGAGCAGAGGTTGGAGACTGGGGTCTAGAAAGATCGTTGCAGAGAGCAAAGTTTGGCGACTGGCTGCAGAAGGACTGTTGCAGAGAGCAGAGGCTGGAAACTAGGGTGTAGAAGGACTGTTGCAGAGAGCAAATTTTGTAGACTGGAGTGCAGATGGACTGTTGCAGAGAGCAGAGGTTGAGGACTAAGGTGTAGAAGGAATGTTACAAAGAGCAGAGTTTGAAGACTGGGGTGCAGAAGGACTGTTACAGAGATCAGATGTTGGATACTAGGGTTCATATGGATCTTACAGAGAGCAGAGGTTGAAGACTGGGGTGCAAATGGACTGTTGCAGAGAGCAGAGGTTGGAGACTGAGGTGCAGAAAGATGGTTGCAAAGACCAGAGCTTGGATACTGAGGTGCAGTAGACTGTTGCAGAGAACAAAGGTTTTAGACTGAGGTGAAGAAAGAATGTTACAGAGAGTAGAGGTTTTAGATTTGGGTTCAAAAGGCTTGCTACAGAGATCAGAGTTTGGAGACTGGGGTGCAGAAGGACTATTACAGAGAGCAGAGTTTGGGGACAGGGTTGCAAAAGCATCTTAAGGAAAGCAGAGTTTGGAGACTGAGGTGCAGCAGGACTGTTACAGAGAGCAAAGTTTGGAGACTAGGGTGCAGAAGGATCATTGCAGTTCACAGAGTTTTCAGACTGAGGTGCAGAAGGACTGTTGCAGAGAGCAGGTTTTCGAGACACGAGTGCAGAAACACTGTTGCAGAGAGTAGATGTTGGAGACTGGGATGAATAAAGATCATCCTAGAGAGCAGAGGTTTGAGACTAGGGTGCAGAAGGACTGTTATAGAGAACAGAGGTTGAAGACTGGGGTGCAGAAGCCCTGTTACAGAGAGAAGAGTTTAGAGAAAGGGTGCAGAAGGACTGTTACAGAGGGAAGAGTTTGGAGACTGGGTTACAGAAAGATCTTACACAGAGCAGAGGTTGGAGACTGAGGTGCAGAACGACTGTTAAAGAGAGTAGAGTTTGGAGACTGAGGTGCAGAAGGATTGTTACAAAGAGCAGATGTTGAAGACTGGGGTGCAGAAGGACTGTTGCAGATAGCAGATATGGGAGAATGGGGTGCAGAAAAATTGTCGGAAAGAGCAGATGTTAGAGACTGAGGTGCAGAAGGAATGTTGCAGAGAGCAGAGTTTGGAGTCTGGGGTACAGAAGAGAGAAGAGGTTGGAGACTTGGGTGCAGAAGGACCGCTAGAGAGAGCAGAGTTTGGAGACTGCAGTACAGAAGGACCCTTACAGAGAGCATACGTGGAAACTAGGGTACAGAAGGACTATTGCAGAGAGCAGATGTTGGAGACTGTGGTTTAGAAGGACTGTTGCATAGAACAGAGGTTAGAGAATGGGGTGTAGAAGGACTTTTGCAGAGAGCATAGGTTGAAGACTGAGGTGCAGAAGGACTGTTAAAGAGAGAAGAGGTTGGAGACTGAGGTTTAGAAGAACCGTTAGAGAGAGCAGAGTTCGGAGACTGGGGTGTAAAAGGATCATTGCAGACAGAAGATGTTTGAGACTGGGGTGCAGAAGGACTGTTACAGAGGGTAGAGTTTGGAGACTGAGGTGCAGAGGAATGGTTTTTGAGAGCAGAGTTTGGACACTGAGGTGCAAAAGGCCTGTTATAGATAGCAGAGATCAGAGACAAGGGTGCAGAAGAACTGTTACAAAGAGCAGAGTTTTTAGACAAGGTTGCTCAAGGATCTTACAGAGAGCAGAGGTTGGAGACTAGGGTGCAAAAAGATCGTTGCAGAGAACAGAGTTTTCAGACTGAGGTGCAGAAGGACTATTGCAGAGATCACATGTTGGAGACTGGGGTGCAGAAGGACTGTTGCAGAGAGCAGTGGTTGAAGACTGGGGTGCAGAAGGATCGTTGTAGAGAGCAGAGGTTGGAGACTGGGGTGCAGAAGGACTGTTGCAGAGAGCAGTGGTTGAAGACTGGGGTGCAGAAGGATCGTTGTAGAGAGCAGAGGTTGGAGACTGGGGTGAAGAAGGATTGTTATAGAGAAAAGAGGTCGGAGACTGGGGTGTAGAAGGCCTGTTACGGAGAGCAGAGTTTGGAGTAGGGTGCAGTAGTACTTTTCCAGAGAGTAGAGTTTAGAGAATGAGGTACAGAAGGATCGTTATAGAGAGCGAAGGTTGGAGACTGCGTTGCACAAGGACTGCTGCAGAGAGCAGAGGCTGGATATGGGTGTAGAAGAACTGTTGCGGAGAGCACAGGTTTGAGATTTGTGTGCAGAAGCACTGTTGCAGAGAGTAGAGGTTGGAGACTGCCTTTCAGTAGGACTGTTACAAAGGCAGAGTTTGGAGACTTGGTGCAGAAGGACTGTTGTGGAGAGCAGATGTTGGAGACTGGGATTAAGAAGGACTGTTGCAAAGAGAAGAGTTTGTAGACTGAGGTCCAGAAGGACTGTTACAGAGAGCAGAGGTTGGAGATTCGGGTGAAGATGGACTGATACAGAAAGCAGAGTTTGGAGACTCCGGTGTAGAAGGACTGATGCAGACAGCAGATGTTGGAAAATGGAGTGCAAAAGGCCTGTTACACAGAGCAGAGGTTGGAGACTGGGGGGCAGATGGACTGTTACAAACAGCAGAGTTTGGAGACAGGGTTGCAGTAGGAACTTACAGAGAGAAGATTTTGGAGACTGTGGTACAGCAGAACTGTTATAGAGATAAGAGGTTGGAGACTGGTGTGAAAAATGATCGTTTCAGAGAATAGAGTTTTCAGACTGAGGTGCAGAAGGACTGTTGCAGAGAGAAGATATTGGAGAATGGGATGCAGAACGACTGTTGCAGTGAGCAGAGATTGGAGAGTGGCATGCAGAAGGATTGTTGTAGCGAGCAGAGGTTTGAGACCGGCGTGCAGAAGGACTGTTACAGAGAACAGAGGTTGGAGAAGGTGTGCAGAAGGACTGTTCCAGAGGGAAGAGTTTACAGACTCGGTTGCAGAAGGATCTTACAGAGAGAATATGTTGAAGACTGAAGTGCAGAAGGACTGTTACAGAGAGTAGAGTTTAGAGACTGAAGTTCAGTAGGACCGTTGTAGAGAGCAGTGTTTGGAGACTGAGGTGCAGAAGGATTGTTACAGAGAGCAGAGTTTGGAGACTGGGGTGCATAAGGACTGTTGCAGATAGCAGAGTTTGGGTAATGGGGTGTAGAAGGACTGTTACAGAAAGCAGAGTTTGGAGACTGGGGTGCAGAAGGACTGTTGCAGATAGCAGAGATTGGAGACTGAGGTGCAGAAGGAATGTTACAGAGAGATGAAGTTGGAGACTGGGATGCAGAAGGACTGATACAGAAAGCAGAGTTTGGAGACTGGGTGCAGAAGGACCATGACAGAAAGCAGAGGTTGGGGTCTGCGGGACAGAACACATGTTGGAGACTGGGGGGCAGAACAACTCTTACAGAGAGCAGAGTTTTTAGACAAGGTTGTAACAGGATCTTACAAAGAGCAGAAGTTGTAAATCGAGGTGCAGCAGGACTGTTATAGAGAGCAGAGGTTGGAGACTGAGGAGCAAAAGGACTGTTACAGAGAGTAGAGTTAGGAAATTTGGGTGCAAAAGGCCTGTTACAGAGAGCAGAGGTTGGAGACTGGGGTGCAGAAGAACTCCTACAGAGAGCAGAGTTGTTAGACAAGGTTGCAAAAGGATCTTACAAAGAGCAGAGGTTGTAGACTGAGGTGCAGCAGGACTGTTACAGAGAGCAGAGTTTGGAGACTGTGGGGCAGAAGGACCATTGCAGAGATCAGAGTTTGGTAACTGAGGTGAAGAAGGATTGTTACAGAGAACAGAAGTTGGAGCCTGGGGTGCAGAAGGACTGTTGTAGAGAGCAGAGTTTCGAGACTGGGGTTTACAAGCATGGTTGCCGAGAGCAGAGGTTGGAGACTGGGGTGCAGACGGACTGTTACAGAGAGCAGAGTTTGGAGACAGGGTTGCAGAAGGATCTTACAGAGAGCAGAGTTTCGAGACTTAGGTGCAATGGGACTATTACAGAGAGCAGAGTTTGAAGACTGGGGTGCAGAAAGATCGTTGCAGATAACAGAGTTTTCAGACTGAGTTGCAGTAGGACTGTTGCAGACAGCAGAGGTTGGAGACAGGGGTGCAGAAGGATTGTTGCATAGAGCAGATGTTGGATATTGGGGTGAAGAAGGATCATTGTAGAGAGCAGAGGTTGGAGACTGGGGTGCAGAAGGACTGTTGCAGAAAGCAGATGTTGGAGACTATTTTGCAGAAGGATCTTTGCAGAAAGCAGAAGTTTGAGACTGTGGTGCAGAAGGAATGTTACAGGGAGATGAAGTTGGAGACTGGGATGCAAAAGGACTGATACAGAAAGCAGAGGTTGGAGACTGGGTGCAGAAAAACCATTACAGGAATCAGAGGTTGGGGTCTGTGAGACAGAACACATGTTGGAGACTGGGGTGCAGAACAAATTCTACAGAGAGCAGAGTTTTTAGACAAGGTTGTAAAAGGATCTTACAAAGAGCAGAAGTTTTAAATCGAGGTGCAGCAGGACTGTTACAGAGAGCAGAGGTTGGAGACTGAGGAGTAAAAGGACTGTTACAGAGAGTAGAGTTGGGAGATTTGGGTGAAAAAGGCCTGTTACAGATAGCAGAGTTTGGAGACTGGGGTGCAGAAGGATCGTTGTAGAGAGAAAAATTTTGAGACTGGGGTGCAGAAGGATTGTTATAAAGAACAGAGGTTGGAGGCCTGGGTGCAGAAGGCCTGTTACGGGCAGCAGAGTTTTGACAAGGGGTTCAGAAGTACATTTACAGATAGTAGTTTTTGGAGACTGAGGTGCAGAAAAACCGTTGCAGAGAGCAGAGGTTGAAGACTGAGGTGCAGAAAAATTGTTACAGAGAGCATATGTTGGAGACTGGGTTGCAGAGGGATTGTTGCAGAGAGCACAGGCTAGACACTGGGGTGTATAAGGACTGTAGCAGAGAGCACAGGTTCACATTGGGGTGCAGAAGGACTGTTGCAGAGAGCAGAGGTTGGAGATTGGGTTACATTAGGACTGTTACAGAGGCAGAAGTTGGAGATTTGGTGCAGAAAGACTGTTGCAGAAAGCAGATGTTGGAGATTTGGGTGCAGAAAGACTGTTGCAGAGAGCAGAGTTTGTAGACTAAGGTGCAGAAAGACTCTTACAGAAAGCAGATGTTGGAAATTGTGGTGCAGATGGAGTGATACAGTAAGCAGAGTTTGGAGACTGGGGTTTGGACGGACTGTTGCAGAGAGAAGAGGTTGGAGAATAGGGTGCAAAAAGCCTGTTACAGGCAGCAGAGGTTGGACACTGGGGTGCAGAAGGACTGTTACAGAGAGCAGAGTTTTGAGACTGGGGTGCAGTAGGATCCTTGCAGAGAACAAAGTTTTCAGACTGAGGTGCAGAAGGAGTGTTGCAGAGAGCAGAGTTTTTAAACTGAGGTGCAGAAGGAGTGTTACAGAGAGAAGAGATTGGAGACTTGGGTGCAGAAGGAACGTTACATAGAGCAGATTTTTTAGAGTGCGCTACAGGAGGACTGTTACAGAGAGCAGAGTTTGAAGACTGGGGTGCAGAATGACCGTTGCAGAGAGCAGATGTTGAAGACAGTGGTGGAGAAGGACTGTTACAGAGAGCAGACGTTGGAGAGTGAGGTGCAGAAGGATTGTTACAGAGAGCAGAGGTTGGAGACTGGGGTGCAGAAGGACCATTACAGAGAGCAGAGGTTGGAGACTGAGGTACAAAAAGACTTTTAAAGAGAGCAGAGTTTGGATACTGGGGTGCAGAAAAACTGCTAGAAAAAGCAGAGTTTGGAGACTGGGATGAATAATGATCTTTCAGAGAGCAGAGTCTGGAGACTGGGGTGCAGAAGGACTGTTGCAGAGAGCAGAAGTTGCAGTCTGAGGTGCAGAAGGATAGTTGAAGAGAGAAGAGGTTGGAGATTGGGGTGCAGAAAGACTGTTACAGAAAACAGATGCTGGAAATTGGGTAGCAGAAGGAAAGTTACAAAGAGAAGAGGTTGGAGACTGCGATACAAAAAGACTGTTACAGAGAGCAGAGGTTGGAGACTGGGTAAAAGAAGGATCCTTTCAGAGAGCAGATGTTATAGACTAGGGTGCAGAAGAAATGTTACAGAGAGCAGAGGTTGGAGACTGAGTTGCAGATGGGTCGTTACAGAGAGCAGAGGTTGGAGACTGGGGTGTGGAAGGACCATTCGTGAGAGCAGAGGTTGGATACTGAGGTGCAGAAGGACATTTACAGAGAGCAAAGGTTGGAGACTGGCGTGCAGAAGGATTCTTTCACAGAGAAGAGCATGGGGTGCAGAAAGAGTGATAAAGACAGCAGAGTTTGAAGATTGGGGTGCAGAAGAACTGTATAGAGAGTAGAGGTTGGAGACTGGGGTTCAGAAGGATTGTTACAGAGAGCAGAGTTTGGAGACTTGGGTGCAGAAGGACTGTTACAGAGAGCAGAGGTTTGAGACTGTGGTGCAGAAGAACTGTTACAGAGAGCAGAGGTTGGAAACTAGGGTGTAGAAGGCCTGTTACAGGGAGCAGAAGTTGGAGACTGAGGTGCAGAAAAATTGGTTCAGAGAGGAGAGGTTGGCGAATGAGATGCAGAAGGACTGTTACAGAGAGCAGAAGTTGGGAACTGGGTGCAGAAGGATCTTTGCAGAGAGCAGACGTTGGAACCTGAGGTGCAGAAGGATCGTTGCAGAGATCAGAATTTGGAGACTAAGGTCTGGAACAAAGTTACAGAAAGCACAGTTCGGAGACTGGGGAGAAGAGAAAATGTTGCAGAGAGCAGAGGTAGGAACTGGGGTGCAGAAGGACTATTGCAGAGAACAAATTTGGAGACGGAGGTGCAGAAGAACTGATACAGAGAGCAGCAGAAGTTGGAGACTGAGGTCCAGAAGGATTGTTACAGAGATCAGAGGGTGGAGACTGGGGTGCAGAATGAGTGTTAAAGAGAACAGAATTTTGAGATTTGGGGTGCAGAAGAACTGTTACCGAGAGCAGAATTTGGAGACTGGGGTGCAGAAGGACTGTTGCAGAGAGCAGAGTTTGGAGCTTGGGGAGAAGAAGGATCGTTGCAGAGAGCAGATGTTGGAGACTGCGATGCAGAAGGACTGTTACAGAGTGCAGAGTTTGGAGACTGAGGTGCAGAAGGATCATTTGAGAGAGTAGAGGTTGAAGACTGGGGTGCAGAAGAACCGTGACAGATTACAGAGGTTGCATACTGAGGTGCAAAAAGACTTTTACAGAGAGGAGAGGTTGTAGACTGGGGTGTCAAAGGATTCTTACAGAGAGCAGAGGATGGAGACTGGGGTTCAGAACTAGTGTTAAAGAGAGCAGAGTTTGGAGATTGGGGTTCAGAAGAACTGTTACAGAAAGCAGAGGTTGGAGATTGTGGTGAGGAAGGATCATTGCAGAGAGCAGAGGTTGGAGACTGAGGTTCAGAAGGATTTTACAGAGAACAGATTTTGGACACCGATGTGCAGAAGGACTGTTACAGAGGTCAGAGCTAGGTGTATGGGGTGCAGAAGGACTGTTGCGGAGAGCAGAGTTTGGAGACTGGGTTGCAGAAAGATCGTTACAGAGAGCAGAGTTTGGAGACCAGGGTGCAGTAGGATAGTTACAGAAAGCATAGGTTAAAGACTGGGGTGCAGAAGAAACGGTGCAGAAAGCAGAGGTTGGAGACTGTGATGCAGAAAGACTGTAGCAGAGAGCAGAGGTTGGAGACTGGGGTATAGAAGGACTGTTGCAGAGAGCAGACTTTGGAGACTAGGATGCAGAATGATCCTTGCAGAGAGCAGCGGTTGAGACTGGGGAGCAGAAGGTCCGTTGCCAAGTGATGAGGTTGGAGACTGAGGTTCAGAAGGACTGTTACAGAGAGCAGAGTTTGGAGACTGAGGTGCAGAAGACCTGTTACAGAGAGCAGATATTTGAGACTGGGGTGCAAAAGGATTGTTACAGATAGCACAGTTTGAAGACTGGGGTTTAGAAAGATTGTTGCAGAGAGCAGGGGTTTCAGACTGTGGCTTAGAATGACTGTTACAGAGAGCAGAGGTTGGAGTTTGAGGTGCAGAAGGACTGTTTCAGAAAACAGAGGTTGGCATTTGGGGTTCAGAAGTACCGTTATAGAGAGAAGAGGTTGGAGACTGCAGTACAGAAGGACTGTTACAGTGAGCAGAGTTTGGAGACTGGGGTGCAGAAAGACTGTTACAGAGAGCAGATGTTGGAGACAGAGGTGCAATAGGATTGTTACAGAGAGCAGAGATTGGAGACTGGGGTGCAGAAGGACCATTAGAGAGAGCAAAGAATAAAGACTGAGGTGCAGAAGGACTTTTACAGAGAGCAGAGGTTGGAGACAGAGGTGCAGAAAGATCGTTGCAGAGAGAAGAGTTTGAAGACTGTTGTGCAGAACGAGTGTTACAGAGAGCAGTGTTTGGAGATTGGGGTGCAGAAGAACTGTTACTGAGAGCAGAGGTTGGAGACAGGGGTGCAGAAGGACTGTTTCAGAGAGTAGAGTTTGGAGACTGAGGTGCAGAAGGACTGTTACAGAGAGTTGATTTTGGAAACTGAGATGTAGAAGGACAATTGAAGAGAGCGGAGGTTGTAGCCTGGAAAGAAAAAGGATCATTGCAGAGAGCAGATGTTGGAGACTGGGTGCAGAAGGACTATTAAAGAGAGCAGAGGTTGGAGACTGAGGTGCAGAATGATCATTTCTGAGTGCAGATGTTTGAGACTGGGGTGCAGAAGGACTTTTACAGATTGCAGAACTTGGAGACTGAGGTGCAGATTGACTTTTACAGAGAGGAGAGGTTGGAGACTGGGGTGCAAAAGGATTCTTACAGAGAGCAGAGAATGGAGACTGGGGTGCAAAAGGATCGTTGCAGAGAGCAGAGGTTGGAGAATGAGGTGAAGAAGGATCGCTACAGAGAGCAGAGTTTGGAGACTGGGGTGCAGCAGGACAGTTACAGAGAGCACAGGTTGGAGACTAGGGTGCAGAAGAAATGTTGCAGAGAGAAGAGGTTGGAGACTGGGGTGCAGAAGGACTGTTGCAGAGAGCAGTTGTAGCAGACTGGAATGCAGAAGGATCATTGCAGAGAGAAGAGGTTGGAGACTGCGGTTTAGAAGGACTGTTTCAGAAAACAGAGGTTGGAGACTGAGGTGCAGAAGAATCGTTGCAGAAAGAAGAGGTTGGAGACTGGTGTGCAGAAGGCCTGTTACAGTGAGCAGAGTTTGGAGACTGGGGTGCAGAAGACCTGTTGCAGAGAGCAGAGGTTGGAGACTTGGGTGCAAAAGGATTGTTATAGATAGCACAGTTTGGAGACTGGGGTTTAGAAGGATAGTTGCAGACAGCTGAGGTTTCAGACTGAGGCTTAGAAGGACTGTTACAGAGAGCAGAGGTTGGAATCTGAGGTGCAGAAGGACTGTTACAGAAAGCAGAGGTTGGAAATTGCGGTGATGGAGGACAGTTATAGAGAGAAGAGGTTGGAGACTGGGGTACAGAAGGAGTGTTATAAAGAGCAGAGTTTGGATTGTTTGGTGCAAAGGACCGTTGTAGAGAGCAGATGTTGGAGATTAGGGTGTAGAAGGACTGTTACAGAGAGCAGACTTTGGAGACTAGGGTGTAGAAGGACTGTTACAGAGAGCAGACTTTGGAGACTGAGGTGCAGAAGGATTGTTACAGAGAGCAGAGTTTCGAGATTGGGGTGCAGAAAGCCTGTTACAGAGAGCAGAGTTTGAAGACTGAGTTTCAGAAGGACTGTTAAAGAGAGCAGAGGTTGAAGACTGAGGTGCAGAAGAATTGGTACAGAGAGGAGAGTTTGGAGACTGAAGTGCAGAAGGACTGTTACAGAGAACAGAGGTTGGAAACTGGGGTGCAGTTGGATCGTTGCAGAGAGCAGACATTGGAAACTGAGGTGCAGAAAGATCGTTGCAGAGAGCAGAGGTTGAAGACTGGGGTGCAGAAGGACTGTAGAAGAGAGCAGAGGTTTGAGACTGGTGTGTAGAAGGACTGTTTCAGAGAGCAGACATTGGAGACTGGGATGCAGAAGGATCGTTGCAGAGAGCAGATGTTGGAGACTGGTGTGTAGAAGAATTTTTGCAGAGAGTAGAATTTTGAGACTGGGGTGCAGAAGGACTGTTGCAGAGAGCAGAGGTTGGAGACTGAGGTGCAGAAGGACTGTTACAGAGAGCAGAGGTTTTAGACTGGTGTGCAGAATAACTGATATGGAAAGTAGAGTTTGGAGACTCAGGTGCAGAAAGACTGTTACAGATAGCAGAGTTTGTAGCCTGGTGTGCAGAAGGACTGCTGCAGAGAACAGAGGTTGGATACTGGGGTGCAGAAGGGCCGATGAAGAGGGATGAGGTTGGAGACTTAGGTGCAGATTGACTGTTACAGAGAGCAAAGTTTGGAAAACGGGGTGCAGAAGATCTTACAGAGAGCAGAGGTTGGAGACTGGGGTGCAGAAGGACTGTTGCAGAGACCAGAGGTTGCAGACTGAGGTGCAGAAGAATCATTGCAGAGAGAAGAGTTTGGAGACTAGGGTGCAAAAGGACTTTTACAGAGAGCAGAATTTGGAGACTGGTTTGCAGGAGACCTGTTATAGAGAGCAGATGTTGGGGACTGGGGTGCAGAAGGATTGTTACAGATAGCACAGTTTGGAGACTGGGGTTTAGAAGGATTGTTGCAGAAAGCAGAAGTTTCAGACTGAGGCTTAGAATCACTGTTACAGAGAGCAGAGTTTGGAAATTGGGGTATAGAAGGACCGTTATAGAAACAAGAGGTTGGAGAATGCCGTACAGAAGGACTGTTGCAGAGAGCAGAGTTTGGAGACTGGGGTGCAGAAGGACCGTTGCAGAGAGCAGATTTGGGAGACTGGGATGCAGAAGGATCATTGCAGAGAGCAGAGGTTGGAGACTGAGGTGCAGAACGAATGTTACAGACAGCAGAGATTTTAGACTGGGGTCCAGAATATCTGATACGGAAAGTAGAGTTTGGAGACTGGGGTGCAGAAGGACTCTTACAGAGAGCAGAGTTTTTAGCCTGGGGTGCAGAAGGACAGCTGCAGAGAACAGAGGTTGGATACTGAGGTGCACAAGGGCCGTTGCAGAGAGATGAGGTTGGAGACTGACGTACAGAATGCTGTTACAGAGAGCAAAGTATGGAGAACGGGGTGCAGAAGGATCTTACAGAGAGCAGACGTTAGAGACTGGGATGCAGAAGGATCCTTGCAGAGAGCAGATGTTGGAGACTGGGTTGTAGAAGGACTTTTGCAGAGAGCATAGGTTAAAGAATGGGGTGGAGAAGGCCTGATACAGAGAGCAGAGTTTGCAGACTGGGTTGCAGAAGACCTGTTACAGAGAGCAGGTGTTGGAGACTGGGGTGCAGAAGGTTTGTTACAGATAGCACAGTTTGGAGACTGTTGTTTAGAAGGATTGTTACAGAGAGCAGAAGTTTCAGACTGAGGCTTGGAATGACTGTTACAGAGAGGAGAGGTTGGAAATTGGGGTGCAGAAGAATCGTTATAGAGAGAAGTGGTTGGAGACTGGGGTGCAGAAGGACCATTGCAGAGAGCAGATGTAGGAGACTGGGGTGTAGTGGGACTTTATTAGAGAGAGCAGACGTTGGAGAAAGAGGTGCAGAAGGATTGTTACAGAGAGCAGAGATTGGAGACTGGGGTGCTGAAGGACAATTACAGAGAGCAAAGGATGGAGACTGAGGTGCAGAAGGACTTTTACAGAGAGCAGAGGTTGGAGACTGAGGTGTAGAAAGATCGGTGCAGAAAGAAGAGTTTGGAGACTGGGGTGCAGAAGGACTGTTTCAGATAGCAGATTTTGTAGCCTGGTGTGCAGAAGGACTGCTGCAGAGAACAGAGGTTGGATACTGGGGTGCAGAAGGGCCGTTGAAGAGGATTGAGGTTGGAGACTGAGGTGCAGATTGACTGTTACAGAAAGCAACGTTTGGAAAACGGGGTGCAGAAGGATCTTACAGAGAGTAGAGGGTGTAGACTGGGGTGCAGAAGGACTGTTGCAGAGTGCAGATATTGGAGACTGAGGTGCAGAAGAATCGTTGCAGAGAGAAGAGGTTGGAGACTGGGGTGCAGAAGGATCATTTGAGAGATTAGAGGTTGAAGACTGGGGTGCAGAAGGCCTGTTACATAGATCAGAATTTAGAGACTGAGTTGCAGAAGACCTGTTACGAAGAGCAGATGTTGGAGACTGGGGTGCAGAAGGATTGTTACAGGTAGCACAGTTTGTAGACTGGGGTTCAGAAAGCATGTTGCAGACAGCAGAGATTTCAGACTGAGGCTTTGAAGGTCTGTTACATAGAGTAGAGGTTGGAGTCTGAGGTTCAGAAGAACTGTTTCAGAAAGCAGAGGTTGGCAATATGGGTGCAGAAGGGCTGTTATAGAGAGTAGAAGTTTGAGACTTCGGTACAGAAGGACTGTTACAGAGAGCAGAGTTTGGAGACTGGGGTGCAGAAGGACTGTTACAGAGAGCAGACGTTGGACACAGAGGTGCAGAAAGATTGTTACAGAGAGCAGAGATTGAATATTGGGGTGCAGAAATAGCATTACAGAGAGCAAAGAATGGAGACTGAGGTGCAGTAGGCCTTTTACATAGAGCAGAGTTAGGAGACTGAGGTGCAGAAAAATAGTTGCAGAGAGAAGAGTTTAGAGACTGGGGTTAAGAAGGACTGTTACAGAAAGCAGAGGTTGGCAATTGGGGAGCAGATGGACCATTACAAAGAGAAGAGGGTGGAGGCTGTGAAACAAAAGGACTTCTACAGAGAACAAAATTTGGAGACTTGGTTGAAGAAGGATCATTGCAGAGAGCAGATGTTGGAATCTGGGGTGCAGAAGGACTGATTCAGAGAGAAAAGGTTGGAGACTGTGGTGCAGAAGGATCTTACAGAGAGTAGAGGTTGGAGACTGGGGTGCAGAAGGACTGTTGCAGAGAGCAGAGGCTGGAGACTGGGGTGCAGAAGGACTGTTACAGATAGCACAGTTTCGATACTGTGTTTTAGAAGGATCTTACAGAGAGCATTTTGAAGACAGATGTGCAAAGAAGTGTTACAAGAGCAGAGGTTTAAGTCTTGGGTACAGAAGGATTGTTGCAGAGAGCAGCGTTTTCAGACTGAGGTGCAGAAGTACTGTTGCAGAGAGTAGATGTTGGATCCTGGGTTTCAGAAGGATCGTTGCAGAGAGCAGAGGTTAAAGACGTGGGTGCAGAAAGCCTATTAAAGAGAGCAGAGTTATAAGACTTTGGTGCAGAAGGCCTGTTACAGAGAGCAGAGTTTGGATATCGGGGTGCAGAAGGACTGTTACAGAGAGCAGAGTTTTGAGAATTGGTTGCAAAAGGATCTTACAGAGAGCAAAGTTTGAAGACTGAGGTGCAGAAGGACTTTTACAGGTAGTAGAGTTTGGAGACTGAGGAACAGAAGGAACGTTGTAGAGAGCAGTGGTTGGAGACTGATGTCCAGACGAATTGTCACAGAGATCACAGGTTAGAGACTGGAGTGCAGAAGGAGTGTTACAGAGAGCAGAGTTTGGAGATTGGCGTGCAGTAGAACTGTTACCGAGAGCAGAGGGTGGAGACTGGGGTGCAGAGGACTGTTGCAGAGTGTAGAGTTTTGAGACTGAGGTGCAGAAGAACTGTTACAGAGAGCAGAGGATGCATACAGGGGTGCAGACAGACTAATACAGAAAGTAGAGGTTGGAGACTGGGGTGTAGAAGGACCGTTTCAGAGAGCAGAATTTGGAGACTGCTGTACAGAAGGAGTGTTACAGGGAGCAGAGTTTGGAGACTTGGGTTCTAAAGGATCATTGCAGAGAGCAAATTTTGTAGAGTGGTGTGCTGAAATATCTTACAGAGAGCATATGTTGGAGATTGAGCTGCATAAGTACTGTTACAGATACCAGTTGTTGAAGACTGGGGTGCAGAATGACCGTTGCAGAGAGCAGAGGTTGGAGACTGAGGTGCGGAATGATCGTTGAGGAGAGCAGAGGTTGGAGACTATGGTGGACAATGATACTTACAGAAAGCAGATGTTGGAGACTGGGGTGCATAAGGACAGTTACAGAGAGCACAGGTTGGAGACTGGGGTGCAGAAGAAATGTTGCAGAGAGTAGAGGTTGGAGTCTAGGTTGCAGAAGGACTGTTACAGAGAGCAGAGGTTGTAGACTGTGGTTCAGAAGGACCGATGCAGAGAGCTATAGTTGGAAATTTAGGTGCCTAAGATTGTTACAGAGAGCAGAGGTTGGTTACTGGGGTGCATATAGACTGTTACAGAGAGCCGAGGTTTGAGACTGAGGTGCAGAAGAATCTTACAGAGAGCAGAGGTTAAAGACTGGGGTGCAGAATAACTGTTGCAGAGAGTAGAGGTTGGAAACTGAGGTGCAAAAAGATGTTGTAGAGAGAAAAGGTTGGCGACTGGAGTACAGAAGTCTTGTTACAGAGAGCAGAGTTTGGAGACTGGTGTGAAGAAAGAGTGTTACAGATAGCACATTTTAGAGACTGGGGTACAGAAGGATCGTTGCAGAGAGCAGAGTTTTCAGACTGAGCTTCAGAAGCACTATTATAGAAAGAAGAGGTTGGCAATTGGGGTGCAGAAGGACCTTTACAGAGAGAAGAGGTTGGAGCCTGGGGAGAAGAAGGATCATTGCAGAGAGCAGATGTTGGATACTGGGATGCAGAAGGACTGTTACAGAGATCAGAGGTTGGAGACTGTGGTGCAGAAGGATCATTGCAGAGAGAAGAGGTTGCAGCCTGGGGAGAAGAAGGATCATTGCAGAGAGCAGATATTGGAGACTGGGATGCAGAAGGACTGTTACAGAGAGCAGAGGTTGGAGACTGAGGTGCAGAAGGATCGTTACAGAGAGCAGAGGTTGGAGACTGAGGTGCAGAAGGACTTTTACAGAGAGCAGAGTTTGAAGACTGGGGTGCAACAGGATTCTTACAGAGAGCAGAGGATGGAGACTGGGTTGCATAAGGAGTGTTATAGAGAGCAGAGTTTGGATATTCTGGTTCAGAAGAACTGTTAAAGAGAGCAGAGTTTTGAGACTGGAGTTCAGAAGGATTGTTATAGAGTGCAGAGGTTTGATTTGGGTGCAGCAGGACTGAAAAAGAAAGTAGGGCTTGGAAACTGGGGTGCAGAAGAACTGTTACAGAGAGCAGAGGTTGGAGACTGCAGTGCAGAAGGCCTGTTAAAGAGAGCACTGGTTGGAGACTGAGGTGCAGAAGGATCATTACAGAGAGAAGAGGTTGGATACTGAGGTGCAGAAGGACTGTGACAGAGACCAGAGGTTGAAAATTGAGTTGCAGAAAGATTTTTAGAGAGAGCAGAGGTTAGAGACTGAGGTGCAGAAGGACTGTTACAGAGAGCAGAGTTTGGAGACTTGGTTGCACAATGATTGTTGCGTAGAGCAGAGTTTTCTGACTTAGGAGCAGAAGGACTGTTTCACAGAGCAGATGTTCTAGAGTGGGGTGCAGAAGAACTCTTTCAGAGAGCAGAACATGCAGACTGGGGTGCAGAAGGATTCTTTCAGAAAGCAGAGTTTGGAGACTGGGGTTCAGAAGGCCTGATATCAGTTTGGAGACTGGTGTGCAGAAGGATATTATAGAGAGCAGAGTTTGGAGACTGAGGTGCAGAAGGACTGTTAAAGAGAGCAGAGGTTGGAGACTAGGTTGCTGAATGATTGTTGCAGACAGTAGAGTTTTCAGACTTAGGTGCATAAGGACTGTTGCAGAGAGCAGATGTTCTATAGTGGGGTGCAGAAGGACTCTTTCAGAGAGCAGAACTTGGAGAATAGGGTGCAGAAGTTTTCTTGCAGGGAGCAGAGGTTGGAGACTGGGGTGAAGAAGGCCTGTTACAGATATCAGAGTTTGGAGATTGGTGTGCAGAAGGATATTATAGAGAGTAGAGTTTGGAGACTGAGGTTTAGAAAGACTGTTACAGAGAGCAGAGGTTGGATATTGGGGTGCAGAATGATTGTTGCAGAGAGCAGAGTTTTCAGACTGAGGTGCAGAAGGACTGTTGCAGAGAGCAGATGTTCGAGACTGGAGTTCAGAAAGAGTGTTCCAGAGAGCAGAACTTGGAGACTGGGATGAAGAAAGATTGTTGCAGGGAGCAGAGGTTGTAGACTGGGGTGCAGAAGGACTGATATAGAGAGCAGAGGTTTTACACTGGGGTGCAGAAGGCCTTGTAGAGAGAGCAGAGCTTTAACACTTTGGTGCAAGAATGATTGCTGTTAGCTGGTGAGCCTCTTTCTGGACACCATTTTTTTTTTCCGCATAGTCCATCAGGCCCACTCTCCTCACCCTGCTCTCTTTTGGCTTTATGAGCACCTGTGACTTCCACAGTCACTCTAAGCCATTACTCCCAGGCCTATCTCTTGGGAACCTGTCCCGCTGCCTCCTGGAATCTTTTGGGGAGACCCCGCAGGTACCCAGACTCCAGGCCCAACCTCCTTTCATCCTTTCCTCTCCCCAGACATTTTTTTTATGTTTTAATGAGTGATCCAGCTGCCACTCAGCTAGCCCACATTCCAGGTGCCATCTTGTGTCCTAGTCACCAGGATTTTAAAGTCCTCCACCCAGGGCTCCTCTTCAGAGCTTTTCCCCAAGCTCCAAATGTCACATCTACAGTTACCAGATATTTTTTTTAATCTTGTTTTGGCACCCGATTACTCTCCCAGATGACATGAAGGTATTCTAACCAAAGCACATGGACTGTAGAGACTATTATGGCTTGAAAATAAGGTATCCTCCCACCAAAAGCTCAGGGTCAGCAACAGTAGCAGTGTTCAGAGGTGAAATGATTAGACTGTGAGACTTGTGACCTAATCTGTGGATCCATCCATTTTGTGGGTTAATTATCTGAAAGGCCAACTGTACTGAGAGGAGTGTGGGCAGGTGGAGTGTGGCCAGGGACATGCTCTGGGGAATCACATCTTGTCCCCTGTGAAGTGTCTCCTCCTGTCCCCTCCCCAGCCTTAACCTTCTGGATGCCATTAGCTAGGGACGCTTCCCCCATTGTTCCCTTCCACCTCGATGTCCTACCTCATCTCAGGCCAGCAGCAATGGGTCAGCTGGCCCCAGACAAAACCTTCAAGCCAGGAGGCCAGAGTGCATCTCCCCCTCTGGGTTTTTCTGGTAAGTACTGTGGTAACTGTGGCAACCTTGGACTGACCCAGGGAGTAGGTGTTATGAGTGGATTGGACCCACAACCATTTCCTAAATCCACAGATTCTGTCATTTTCAGAGCTGAAGCCATTTCCTTCTGGATGGCCTGTTTCCACCCTGCCCTCACCTAGAATGCGGTCTACTAGTGATTATTGAGATTCTCCAGCCGTCCTGGTCCTGCCCATTTGAACACAACAGCTAGCTCCTAGGCAGCCAGACCCATGGACCTCCTGCTGCCCACTGAGGAGAGAAGAGAGATTTTCTGAAGACCCTGTTAGAAGTCCACTCTTATTTTTTTTCTAAGACCACTCTCAGAGGGCATGTTTCAGGCAGTCCTTCACAGAAATCTTTGAGAAATCAGACTCACAATGATTTTTGTGAATCTCTTCCAGGCTCCAATAACCACCGCTCTACTCCCTACTTCTCTGAGATTAACTTTTTAACTTCCACAAAGAAGTAAAAAACTGCTATTTCTCTTTATGCGTCTGGCTTATTTCACTTAATATAATGTCTTCCATGAGCTAGTTTTAAATAGAAACTGCACAACAAATACTTTTATGTCAGATTTAAATTTTATTCTGAAGAGATAATTCAAAATGGTAACATATGTTTATGTAGGAAAATGTTCATTAAAATATTTATAGGGAAAGAGAAGAACATGGCTGCCAGCGAAGAGGAAGCACATACAATGCCTCCGTGCTAAGGGGATCAGAGAGACTCATTGATACACCCACATGCGTCCTGCTGGGAAACTTCAAGCAAATTTCCTCTGAAAGGAGACCTTCCTGGAACTAGTAAGTTTAATAGGAGGTGTCAGATTGTCACAAAATACTGAATCTCGGCAACCCAGAGCAGGGGCACAGTCCCGCAGGGGCCGCCGAATGGCCGCTGCCTACACATTGCAGTGAGCATAGGAGCGGACACTAACCGCCTGGACCCCCGGCGGGCGGGCTCTGTGAACCCAAGCCGACCGCTGCCCACACACTGAAGCATCCGTGGGAACGGTCGTTGCCTGCCTGGGTCCCCGCGAGCTGGCTCTGTGAATCGCAGCCAGTGCTGGCCACAGGCTGTATTGTTCTTGGAAACCATTGCTGCCCGCCTGGACCCCCGCGGGCGGGCCCTGTGAACCCAAGCCGACCGCCGCCCACAGGCAGCAGCGAGTTTAGGAGCAGGAGCGGCCTGCCTGGGTTCCCGCTAGCTGGCTCTGTGAATCGCAGCCGGCGCAGGCCACACGCTGCATTGTTCTTGGGAACCATTGCTGCCGGCCTGGACCCCCGCGGACGGGCCCTGTGAACCCAAGCCAACCTCTGCCCACACGCTGCAGCGAGTTTAGGAGCAGGAGCGGCCTGCCTGGGTCCCCGCAGCCCGGCTTTGTGAACCGCTCACATGTAACATCGAACTTGGGAGCCGTTGCTGGCTGTCTGCCTGTCCCCCCCCCCCCGGGCTGGCTTGGTGAACCTCAACCAGCCGCTGCTCACATGGTGCAGTGATCCTGGGAGCTGGCGCTGTCTGCTTGGCTGCTTGGGCCCACGCAGACCAGCTCTGTGAACCGCCGCTGGCTACCGCCAAGCGGCCGCTGCCTACACCCTTGCAGTGAGTGGGGGAGCATGCGCTGCCTGCCTGGCCCCGAGGGCCCGACTCTGTGAACCTCCTCTGGCGGTTTGGAGCTGCAGACGACCACCCTCCACCTGCCAACACAGTGCTGCAAACGACCCCTGACCAGCTCTGCAAAAGGCCCCGCCCACACAGTGAACAGCAGGAATGGAGACCCGCCCAATCCGGGAGGAAGTACCGCTGCACAGTGATTGACTCCTGCCTACTGAGAGGAGAAACTTGGCCCAGTGGGCATAGCTCCACCCACTGGAAGAGCAGTTAATCGAACTCTAGGACTGCATTTATAAAATTTTTTTTTGCTGTCTTTTTAAATGTTTTTTATTCCATCCTATTTTATTTTATTCTATTTTTTAAATCTCATTTTCCATTTCTACTATTATTATTTTTCTTTAAATCCCTTTTAATCTTCTATTTTTTTCTATCCTTCTTTTCTCCTGTCTTTACATCTCTTTTTAATTTTCTTATTCCCCCTTCCTTGAATTCTACCTGCTGACTCTTATTCTCTCTACCCATCCCTTCTAATACCTTTCCTCCCAAGCTCCAAATATATTTATAGGAGTAAACAGTAACTCAGCAGTCAAACAGAACAAGAAACAATATGAACAGCATGAAAAAGCAAGGAAGAAAAGGAGTGCAAACAATGCAGGGCAGCCTAAATATTCAGGAGGATATAGAATCACCAGAAAAATGGTCATATAAAGAACTCATGGAACACCTGAGACAGATGGAAAGGAACCTTAAAGAGGATACAAGACAGCAAATTCAAGCAGCCAAAGAACACATTGAGAATGTATTACACAAACAGATAAAGGAAGAAGTTAAGCATCTTTATCAGGAGATAGAGACTATAAAAAAGAATCAAACCATAATCTTAGAAATGAAGGAAACTATAAACCAAATTAAAAACTCAAATGAGAGTATCATTAATAGAGTGGAGCAAGTAGAAGCTAGAACATCAGATAATGAAAACAAAATATATCATCTGGAAAAGAGGCTAGCCATCTCAGATAGGCTGGTTAAAAATCATGAGAGAAGCATACAAGAGATATATGATAATATAAAAAAATCAAATTTAAGAGTCATTTGGATAGAGGAAGGGATAGAGATTCAAACAAGGGGAATGAGTAATCTACTAGATGAAATAATCACAGAAAACTTTCCAGAATTAAAAAAGGAAACAGATATACAAATTGTAGATGCATACAGGACACCGAACATACAAAATCACAGTAGACCAACGCCGAGACACATTGTTATAAAGATATCCAATATACAGAACAAAGAGAAAAATATTAAAAGCTACAAGAGAAAAGAGAAAGATTACATTCAGGGGTAAACCAATAAGGTTAACAATGGACTTCTCAACTCAGACGCTGAAAGCGAGAAGATCCTGGAATAACGTATTTCAAACACTGAAAGACAATGGATGCCAACCAAGAATTCTGTACCCAGCAAAATTAAGCTTCAGATACGACAACGAAATAAAAATCTTTCACGATAAACAAAAACTAAAAGAATTTGCAGCCAGAAAACCAGCGTTGCAAAGCATCTTGAGCAAAACACTACACGAGGAAGAAACGGAATACATTAACCAAAGCCAACAATTGGAAGTACCTCAGTAAAGACAGACGGAGGGGGAAAACTAATCATGGTCAAACAAACGCAATTAAAAAAAAAAACGAGATAAATAATCAAATATGGCTGGAAGTACAAACCATATATCAATAGTAACTCTAAACATTAATGGTTTAAACACTCCAATAAAGCGACATAGGCTGGTAAAATTGGATCAAAAAAACAAATCCAACAATATGCTGTCTCCAGGAGACTCACCTGACTGGAAAAGACATACACAGGCTGAAGGTGAAAGGTTGGGAAAAAATATACCACGCACACGCTCCTCGCAAGCAAGCAGGGGTGGCCATCCTCATATCGAATAAAATCGACTTCAAGACTAAGTTAATCCAAAGGGATAAGGAAGGACATTATATACTGTTAAAAGGAACCATTAAACAACAAGACATAACAATTATCAATATTTATGCACCAAATAATGGCGCTTCGAAGTTTATAAAACAAATTCTCCTCAAGTTCAAGAATCAAATAGACCACAACACAATAATTATGGGTGACTTCAACACACCTCTCTCACCATTGGACAGATCCTCCAAGCAAAAGTTGAATAAAGAAACTATAGACCTCAATACCACAATCAATAACCTAGACTTAATTACATATATAGAATATACCAACCATCATCGAATGGATATACTTTTTTCTCAGCAGCACATGGATCCTTCTCAAAAATAGACCATATATTATGCCATAGGGCAACCCTCAATAAATATAAAGGGGTAGAGATTATACCATGAATTTTATCTGATCATAATGGATTGAAACTGGAAATTAATGATAAAAAAGGAAGGGAAAATCCAATATCACATGGAAAATGAACAATATGTTACTGAATGATCAAAGGGTTACAGAAGACATAAAGGAGGATATCAAAAAATTCTTAGAGATAAATGAAAATGCAGACACAACCTATCGGAATCTATGGGACACAATGAAAGCAGTTTTAAGAGGGAAATTCATCACTTGGAGGTCATTCCTCAAAAAAAAGGAAAAACCAACAAATAAATGAGCTCACACTTCATCTCAAAGCCCTAGAAAAGGAAGAGCAAAACAATAGCAAATGCAGCAGAAAGCAAGAAATAATTAAAATCAGAGCGGAAATCAATGAAATTGAAACAAAAGAAACTATCGAAAAAATTAACAAAACTAAAAGTTGGTTCTTTGAAAAAATAAACAAGATTGACAAACCTTTAGCCATGCTAACGAAGAGAAGAAGAGAGACAACTCAAATTACTAACATAAGGGATGAAAAAGGCAATATCACAACAGACGCCACAGAAATACAGAAGACAATTAGAAACTATTTTGAAAACCTATATTCCAATAAAATAGAAGATAGTGAAGACATCAATAAATTTCTTAAGACATATCATTTGCCCAGACTGAGTCAGGAGGACACACACAATTTGAACAGACCAATATCAATGGATGAAATTGAAGAAGTATTCAAAAGACTACCAACAAAGAAAAGCCCAGAACCGGATGGGTATACAGCGGAGTTTTACAAAACCTTTAAAGAAGAATTAATACCAATACTTTTCAAGTTATTTCAGGAAATAGAAAAAGAGGGAGTCCTTCCAAATTCATTCTATGAGGCCAACATCACATTGATTCTGAAACCAGACAAAGACACATCAAAGAAAGAAAACTACAGACCAATATCTCTGATGAATCTAGATGCAAAAATCCTCAATAAAATTCTGGCGAATCGGATACAAAGACACATCAAAAAAATTGTGCACCATGATCAAGTAGGATTCATCCCTGGGATTCAGGGATGGTTCAATATACGGAAATCAATAAATGTTATTCACCATATCAATAGACTTAAAGATAAGAACCATATGATCATCTTGATAGACGCAGAAAAAGCATTCGACAAAGTACAGCATCCCTTTATGTTAAAAACATTAGAAAAACTAGGGATAACAGGAACTTACCTTGATATTGTAAAAGCTATCTACGCTAAGCCCCAGGCTAGCATTATTCTGAATGGAGAAAAATTGAAGGCATTCCCCTTAAAATAAGGAACAAGACAGGGATGCCCTCTATCACCACTTTTATTCAATATAGTTCTCGAAACACTGGCCAGAGCAATTAGACAAACGAAAGAAATTAAAGGCATAAAAATTGGAAAGAAAGAGCTTAAATTATCACTATTTGCAGATGACATGATTCTATACCTACAAGACCCAAAAGGGTCTACAAAAAAACTACTAGAACTAATAAATGAATTCAGCAAAGTGGCAGGATATAAAATCAACATGCACAAATCAAAGGCATTTCTGTATAACAGCAACAAAACCTCTGAAATGGAAATAAGGAAAACGACTCCATTAACAATATCCTCAAAAAAATAAAATACTTGGGAATCAACCTAACAAAAGAGGTGAAAGATTTATACAATGAAAACTACAGATCCCTAAAAAGAGAAGTAGAAGAAGATCTTAGAAGATGGAAAGATATACCCTGTTCATGGATAGGCAGAACTAACATCATCAAAATGGCGATATTACCAAAAGTCCTCTATAGGTTTAATGCAATGCCAATCAAAATTCCAATGGCATTGCTTGTAGAAATAGATAAAGCAATCATGAAATTCATATGGAAAAATAAAAGACCCAGAATAGCAAAAGCAATTCTAAGCAGGAAGTGTGAATTAGGTGGTATAGCAATACCAGATTTCAAACTATACTACAGAGCAATAGTAACAAAAACAGCATAGTACTGGTACCAAAACAGGCGGGTAGACCAATGGTACAGAATAGAGGATACAGAGACAAATCCACAAAGTTACAACTATCTTATATTTGATAAAGGGGCTAAAAGCATGCAATGGAGGAAGGATAGCATTTTCAACAAATGGTGTTGGGAAAACTGGAAATCCATATGCAACAAAATGAAACTAAATCCCCTCCTCTCACCATGCACAAAAATTAGTTCAAAATGGATCAAGGACCTTGATATCAAATCAGAGACTCTGCGTATGATAGAAGGAAAAGTTGGCTACGATCTACATATTGTGGGATCAGGCTCCAAATTCCTTAACAGTACACCCATAGCACAAGAGTTAATAGCAAGAATCAACAAATGGGACTTACTTAAACTAAAAAGTTTTTTCACAGCAAGAGAAACAATAAGAGAAGTAAATCGGGAGCCTACATCATGGGAACAAATTTTTACCCCCCACACTTCATGTAGAGCCTTAATATCCAGAGTTTACAAAGAACTCAAAAAATTAGACAATAAGACAACAAATAACCCAATCAACAAATGGGCCAAGGACCTGAACAGACACTTCTCAGAGAAGGACATACAATAAATCAACAGATACATGAAAAAATGCTCACCATCTCTAGCAGTCAGAGAAATGCAAATCAAAACTACCCTAAGATACCATCTCACTCCAGTAAGATTGACAGCCATTATGAAGTCAAATAATAACAAGTGCTGGCGAGGATGTGGGGAAAAGGGTACTCTTATACATTGCTGGTGGGACTGCAAATTGGTTTGGCCAATTTGGAAAGCAGTATGGAGATTCCTGGGAAAGCTAGGAATGGAACCACCATTTGACCCAGTTATTGCCCTTCTTGGTCTATTCCCTGAAGACCTTAAAAGAGTGTACTACAGGGATACTGCCACATCGATGTTCACAGCAGCACAATTCACAATAGCTAGACTGTGGAACCAACCAAGATGCCCTTCAATGGATGAATGGATTAAAAAAATGTGGCATTTATACACTATGGAGTATTATGCAGCACTAAAAAATGACAAAATCATGGAATTTGCAGGGAAATGAATGGCATTAGAGCAGATTATGCTCAGTGAAGCTAGCCAATCCCTAAAAAACAAATACCAAATGTCTTCTTTGATATAATGAGAGCAACTAAGAATAGAGTAGGGAGGAAGAGCAGGAAGAAAAGATAGACATTAAACAGAGGCACAAGATGGGAGGGAAAGAGAGAGAAAAGTGGAATTGCATGGAAATGGAAAGAGACACTCATTGTTATAAAAAACCACATAAAAGAGGTTGTGAGGGGAATTGGAAGAAAAATAAGGAGAGAAATTAATTACAGTAGATGGGATAGAAAGAGAAGATGGGGGGAGGGGGATAGTAGAGGATAGGAAAGGTAGCAGAATACATCAGTCACTAGTATGGCATTATGTAAAAATGTGAATGTGTAACCTATGTGATTCTGCAATCTGTATTTAGGGTAAAAATGGGAGTTCATAACTCACTTGAAACTATTGTTCGAAGTATGATATGTCAAGAGCTTTGTAATGTTGTGAACAACCAATAAAAAAATATTTATAGGACTGAAGATGATCTGAATGTTTAGCCAAAGGGGAGAGATAAAAAGGGGAGAGATTAAGTTTATTTAAGAGAGATGTAAGTTTATTGATTATCTCAATAGATGCAGAAAAAGCATTTAACAAAATATAGCACCCCTACCTGTCAAAACAGTAGAAACACTAGGGACAGAAGAAACTTTGTAAAAGCATTGTAAATTCTATTTATGCTAAACCCAAGGCAGCATCATTCTAAGTGAAGAAAGGTTGAAAGCATTCACTCTAAAAACTGGAAGAAGACAGGGTGCCCCCTCTTTCACCACTTCTATTCAACTTCATCCTTGAAATTGCCAGAGCCATTGGACAAAAGAAAGAAATTAAAGGTATACAAATAGGTCAAAAAGAATTTAAATCTCACTCTTTGCTGATAGGATCATGTCATCTTCTTAAATTTTTTATTAGAGCATAATAGTTATACATATAAGTTGGGTTGATTTGGAAAAGATCCTACGTGCATGGAATCTGATTTATTCCATTCAGTCCCCACCCCCCATCTCCCTCCCCTTCCCGCCCCCATTCTCCTTTCTCTACTGATCTTTCTTTGGGTCATTTATCTGTTAATTTCTGACTGGTGCTTTCTACATATACATACAGGTGCAGTCCCCTGTGGTAGACTTCCATGTGCACATAACATGATCTGCGTAAAGACCTTTCACATTCCCTCTCTTCACAAAGCTCTCCACCCTCTCATTCTCTTTCTACTCCACTGATCTTCCTTGTATACTTAAGATAGCCAGTCCAACCCCACTTCATCAACTTCTTTCCTCTATTTTGCTCTGGCCCTGATAATTTCAGCATTGTACAGGAATAGTTAACTTCTGCCTTTCTGAACACAGAGATCAAGATTAAATGTAAAATGAGAAAAACTCTACATTGGAAAACACTGAAGGCAACACCGACTGCTTCTGAAGATGATGACTCTGCTTTGTAAATTTTTTTCTTAAAATTTGGAATGGAAAATGAACTGCTCCAAAATCCTATGTTTACATAAAAGGACAACAGGAGACAGAGATTACTGAGACAGTGAGAAATGACTTAACACCATAATAAGGTCGTATGGCTTTCTGTTGGCTTCTAGCAATTCTCTGGTTACTCCAACCCACCATCACCCCTGCAAATGTGTGCGGCTCTATGGGTCTGATTCCCTGAGACCAGTCCCACAGGTTATCAGTCTCCAGGCTGCTTTTCATTCGATATTATTTGCCATGTTGCTGCAGATTAACAAGCCTGTTTGGGGTGCTCTCAGTCCATTCTTGTCATGGTCTCTTTATCTCGGTTTTGTAGCTATGACAACATTGGAAATGAGCAATCAATCATTTGTCACTGAATTCGTCTTCTTGGTATTTTCCACCACTCCAACCTACAGGGCTGGTTCTTCCTGCTCTTTCTGGTCATTTACCTGACCACTCTCCTGGGGAACATGCTCATAATAGTGGCCACCAGGGTCAGACCTGCTCTCCACACTCCAATGTACTTTTTCCTCAGCAATTTGAGCTTCTTGGAAATCTGCTACACATCCACCACCGTCCTAGTACTGCTGGTGAACTTCTTTTAGGAGAAGAAGGCCATTTCTTATGAGGGCTGCCTTTCCCAGATCTTCTTCTTGGTGACAAGTGCTGGCACAGAAGGCGTCTTACTGGCTGTGTGGCTAGTATGACTGCTGTGTGGCCACCTGCCATCCTTCGCAGTACCCAGTCATCATGAGTGTGAAGGTCTGTGTTGGCCTGGTGACTGGGTCCTGGCTGTGTGGGCTGGTGAATTTGGTCACACACACGGTGCTGGCCATCACACTCACTTTGTGTCGGCCCCACCAGTTCAGCCACTTTCTCTGTGACACCCCATTGCTCCTGAAGCTCTCCTGCTCAGAAACCTCTGTCAACGAGTCTGTGCTTCACGTTGTCAGTGCCACCATGGGCCTGAGCCCCTGCCTCTTCACTGCAGGCTCCTACACACTCAACAAGGTGGCCATCCTGGGGATTCCCTTCGCGCAGGGCAGAATGAAGGCCTTCTCCACCTGTGCATCCCCCCTCACTCTCGTGGTGGTCTTCTATGGAACAGCCAACTTCCACTGTGACAGGCCCAGAGAAGGCTGGACATGGACACCCTGGTCTCTGTGCTCTTCTGTGTGGTTAGCCCCCTGTTGAGCCCCATCATTCACAGCCTGAGAAGCAACGAGGTCCAGAGTGCCCTGAGAAAGCTGGCTGGAGGGTGTGCATCCCTTTGCATGATCAAAGTCTAGACCAATCTTCAAACTGGAGTATACAGTCATCTGAAAAAAGATGTCTCCCAGGGACTTGTAGGCACCTGGTTAGAGAGTCTGTATTTGGAGCTTCAACTCCAACTCACGCTTTTAAAATCTCTGAGACTCCTATCTCTCCTCTCTTTTCACAAACACCCTTTTCCCACTTTCAGGTTCAAGTGTGTCTGACACCTTGTGTGGGTGTTCAGCACCATTTCTGTCCTTCTGTGTTCTCCGCACACCAGAGGGACAGAAATTACGAGAACCTTGTTTCCCACACTCCCCTGTCTGCAGGCTTCCATTTTAGGAGGTTCTGTCAAGATCAGCCAAACAGTAGGCAGAGAGGAAGAAAGGAAAGGAAGAAAGCGGGTTCTTTTGGATCCCATAGCAGCAGCAGCAAACCAGCCTTGTAGAGGCAGGAACTAATCTCCTTGGTTCTAGGAGCTGTGTGTGCAGGCTCCTAGAAAGCTGTTCCTGAATGTGGGTCACAGTAGCGTGGAATGAGCGTCTCTTTCCAGGAAAGTTACGGTTTTTATATATGGGGTGGTGTCACATGCCCTATTTTTCTTTTTTTTCCAGATCTCCCAACCATTTTATAACTTTTTTCTGTGTTAACTTCCTCTACTCTAAGATATCAAGAGTCATTCTTCATCTTTACCTGACCATGGTGGCACTGACCACAATAGTGGTTTACATCAGTGATGGTTCTAGATAACAGATCTGAGGAGGTAGGTTGGATGTCTGACCTGAGGGAATTGAATATGTTGATGATGTCACAGCCCATAGAAAAGGAGACCTGATAATTCCTGGTGTGCAATGACCCAACGGAGACTTTAAGTTATCGTGGCCTGAAATAAAATGTTAATGGAAAACTCAGCTTTGGAATAACACCATCGACCTTCAGGGTGGGAATGAACATTACAACATGACTACAGACTGCTGTTACTGACTGAAGTTGGAGACTTACAGAAAGAAAATGATAGGTTCAAGCATTATATTCCTCCTTCAAGTCAGGTTCAGATCATTAGAAATATTTTCTCTCTTGAAATTGATAAAGGTTAATATCAGAATAAAACATCCATTATTCAAATTGCAGAAGTACCAAGAAAATTATAAATCCACAATTTCTCCAGGTCTCTCTTATGTCAATTAAGACAATAATGGGGAATGATTGAGACTCTCTTAATTAGAATGGCAAAATACCAGTGGAATTAGACAAATCTCAGAGCCTTGAACCCTGAAATCTCCATTAACCCTCTTTTGCTGTCAGAAGCAGCCCCTCCTCCCCTGAGGAGATTATCTTTCCCTAAATTGAAGACCCTATGGTGACTCTACCTGGGTAGTTGTCTTTTTTTTTATTTAAGAGAGAGTGAGAGAGGAGAGGAGAGGGAGAGAAGAGGAAAGAGAGAAAGACAGAGAGAGAAAGAGAGAGAGAGAGAGAGAGAGAGAGAGAGAGAGAGAGAGAGAGAGAGAGAGTTTTTAATATTCATTTTCTAGTTCTCGGTGGACACAACATCTTTGTTGGTATGTGCTGCTAAGGATCAAACCTGTGCCTTACGCATGCCAGGCAAGCACACTACTGCTTGAGCCACATCCCCAGCCCAATTGTCTTTAAGATGCGCATCCATCATCCCACATTGTCACCAGACTCTTAATTGGGGTCTGATCCTAGAATGCCTCAGGTAAGAGTATAAAATATAGCCCAGGAGAGTATAAGGGTCACACCAAAATAAAAGGTAAATATTTTAATGTATTTTGTTAATAGGAGCCTTAAGAATATATAAGAGAATTTGTTTGAGTCTTCTAGACCAAAGAAGTCAGGACATATTGCTGGATCATCTTGAATGCAATCACAGGGAACGTAATCACCAGAAATGTTAGGGCCAAGGATTTTCCTGAGCCACAGGGAGTGGCTATTAGACTCTCTTTGGTTGATGGACTGAAATCTGGACTCAGTGTTTGCTTAAGTTTAATGACCAATATGATCCTGGAATAATGGAGAAGATGGTGATCAGAAATAAATAAGGTGTTGGATGGCGTGTTATGTGACCCCTTCCCTGGCCTCACAGCTCGATCTGGAGGAGGGCCTGGAACACCAGCCTTCGCCAAGGCCTCGTGGACATGCGTTCAGAAGGCAGTACCAGATCCTTGTGAAACCCGCAGCCGCTGTTCTCGGCAGCCTGGGAAGACATTAACAGATGGCATCGTTGAAACGGGCTCCCTTATTTCAGTGAGAATTGGGGACCCTGAAGTAGAAGAGGCCATGTGGTGGAGCAGTGATCAGAACATTTGAATCTGTAGAGATTTTTGACAGTGGTAAATGATCGTGGTACTTATAGATGGGAAAAAAATGGGCACCCTCCTAGAATAGTGCCTGTCCCATGTAATGTTAAACTCTTCTTTTCACACTTCATTGGTGTATTGTAGTGGTCCATAATGGTGGGACACAGATTTGAACATGCACACAAAATAACCGTGAACATTGGCAATATCATTCCAATATTTCCCTTTTCCTCACCTCCTCCCCTTGGTCCTTGACTCTACTGATCTTCCTTCAACTTTCATGATGAGACTCCCTTCCCAACATTCCTTCCTTTTCCCCCTCTAGCTTTAACAGAGGAAAAACATACGGCCCTTAACTTTCTGAGTTGCTTATTTCCCTTAATGTTCTGAAGATCCATCCATCTTCCAGCATGACATAATTTCGTTCTTCTTTATGGCAGAATGAAATTCCAGTGTGCATATATCCACATGTTCTTTATCCATTCGTCCACTGATGTCACCTCGGCTGGTTCATGGGCATGTATGTGTCATTATAGTATGATGACTTCGATCCGCTGTGATAAATACCAAGCAGAGGTAGAGCTGGGTCACAGGGTGGTCCATGGGTACTCCTGAGGAGCCTCCATCCCGATTCCGTGGTGGTTGTGCTGATTTACATACCCACCAACAGGGTGAGAGTGCTCCTTTCTCTCCAATTCTATCCTTGTCACACTCATTTCTGTTTGTATTCTTGGTGGTTGCCTTTGTCACTGAAGTAAGATGAAATCTCAGGGTAGTCTTGACTTGCAAGTATTTTTATATATTTTTTGGCCACTCACATATTTTCTTCTAAGACGTGTCTGTTTAGTTAATTTAGTTTCCCATTTGGTAATTGAGTTATTTGATAATTGGGTTATTTAGTAATTGTGGGTTTGATGTTAAGTTTTTTGAGTTCTTTATTAATATTCTGAATATTCATCCTCTTTTAGAAGAGCACCTCATAAAGATTTTCGCCCTTTCCATAGGTTCTCTCTTCATATTCTAATTTCTCCTTTGCTGTGCAGAACCTTCTTAATTTGATGCCATCCTATTAGCTAACTTTTGGTATTATCTCCTGAGCTTTGGCATCCTATTGAGAAAGTCATTGCCTCTGCCTGTAGGTTGGAGTATTGACTTTGTTTTTACCTAGAAATTCATAATTTCTGGTCTAGTGCCTGGGTCTTTAATGCATTTTGAGTTGATTTTTTGCAGGGTAAGTGATAGTTCAGGTCTCATTCTTCTGCATTTGGACAGGGGTGTAGAAGGACTGTTTCAGAGAGTAGATGTTAAAGACTGGGGTGCAGAAGAACTGTTGCAGAGAGAAGAAGTTGGAGACATAGGTGCAGAAGGACTGTTACAGAAAGCAGAGTTTGGAGACTGGGGTGCACAAGGATCGTTGCAGAGAGCAGAGTTTTCAGACTGAGGTGCATCAGGACTGTTGCAGAGAGCAGATGTTGGAGACTGGGTTTCAGAATGACTGTTGCAAAGAGCAGAGTTGGAGACTGGGTGAAAAAGGATCATTGCAGAGAGCAGAGTTTGGAGACTTTTGTGCAGAAGGCCTGTTACGGAGAGCAGAGTTTGGAGACTTTGTTGCAGAGTTTGAAGAGTGAGGTGCAGAAAAATCGTTGAAGACAGCAGAAGTTGGAGACGGAGTTACAGAAAATCGTTGCAGAGAGCAGAGGTGGAGACTGGGCTGCAGAAGGATCATTACAGAGAGCAGAGGTGGGAGACTGGGGTGCAGAAGAACTGTTACAGAGAAAACAGGTTAAAGACTGGGGTGCAGAAGGAATGTTGCAGAAAGCAGAGGTTGGAGACTGGGGTGCAGAAGGACTGTTGGAGAGAGCAGAATTTGGAGACTGAGATGCAGAAGGACTGTTACATAGACAAGACGTTGGAGATTGGCGTGAAGAATTATTATACAGAAAGCTGAGGTGGAAGCTTGGGGTGCAGAAGGACCGTTAAAGAGAACATAGGTTGGAGACTGGCATGCAGAAGGAGTGGTTCAGAGAGCAGAGTCTGGAGACTGGGGTGATGAATGCCTGCTATAGAGAGCAGAGGTTGGAGGACTGGGAGGCAGAAGGACTGTTATAGACAGCAGAGTTTTGAGGCTGGGTTGCAGAAGGATCTTACAGAGAGCAGATGTTGGTGACTGAGGTGCAGGAAGACTGTTACAGAGAGCAGTGGTTGGAGACTGGAATGCAGAAGGATCGTGCAGAGAATAGAGGTTTCAGCCTGTGGTGCAGAAGGACTGTTACAGAGAGCAGAAGATGGAGACTGAGGTGCAGAAGGACGGTTCCAGAGAGCAGAGTTTGGTGACTAAGGTGCAGAAGGACTGTTACAGAAACAAAGGTTGGAAATTGGGGTGCACAGGGATCGTTACAGAGAGCAGAGGTTGGAGACTGCGGTATACAAAGACTGTAACAAAGAGCAGAGGTTGGAGAATATGGTGCAGAAGGAATGTTGCAGAGAGCAGAGGTTGGAGACTTGGGTGCAGAAGATGTGTTGCAGACAGCAGAATTTGGAGACTGAGGTGCAGAAGGACTATTACAGAGAGCAGAGTTTGGAGACTTGGGTGCAGAAGGACTGTTGCAGATAGCAGAGGTTGGAAACTGGGGTGAAGAAGGACTTTTGCAGAGAGTAGAATTTGGAGACTTAGGTGCAGAAGACTGTTGCAGATAGCAGAGGTTGGAGACTAGGGTGCAGAAGGACTGATACAGAAAGCAGAGTTTGGAGACATGGGTGCAGAAGGACCGTTACAAAGAGTAGAGTTTGGAGACTGCAGTACAGAAGGACTGTTACAGAGAGCAGAGGTAAAAAACTGCGGTGAAGAAGGATTGTTCCTGAGAGCAGAGGTTGCGGAGTGAGGTGCATACGAACTGTTACAGAGAGCAGAGTTTGGAGACTGTGGTGCATAAGCACTGATACAGAAAGCAGAGTTTGGAGACTGGGGTGAAGAAGGACCCTTACAGATAACAGTGGTTCAAGACTGCGGTACAGAAGAACTGCTGTTGAGAATAAGGTTGGAGACTGGGGTGCAGAGGGACAATTGCAGAGAGCAGAGGTTGGAGACTGAGGTGCAGAAAGAATGTTACAGAGAGCAGAATTTGGAAACTGGGGTACAGAAGGATCTTCCAGAGAGCAGAGGTTGGAGATTGGGTTGTAGAGAGACTGTTGCAGAGCAGCCGTTGGAGACTGGGTGCAGAAGGATCATTGCAGAGAGCAGATTATGGAGACTGGGGTATAAAAGGACTGTTCCAGAGAGCAGAGAAGTGGTTGGAGACTCGGGTGCACAAGCATCATTACAGAGAGTAGCTGTTGGAGATTGGGGTGAAAAATGCCTCTTACATAGAGCAGCCGTTGGATACTGGGGTGCAGAAGGCCTGTTACAGAGAGCAGAGATTGGAGACTGGGGGGCAGAAGGAGTGTTTAAGTGAGCAGAGTTTGCAGACTGTGTTTAAAAGGGTCTTACTGAAAGCAAAGGTTGGAGACTGATGTACAGAAGGACTGTTACAGAGAGCAGAATTTGGAGACTGGGGTGAAGAAGGATTGTTGCAGAGAGCAGAGTTTTCAGACTGAGGTATAGAAGATCTGTTGCAGAGAGCAGATGTTGGAGACTGGGTGCACTGGACTGTTGCAGCTAGCATAGGTTGGAGACAGGGTGCAGATGGTTGTTACAGAGAGCGGAGGTTGGAGACTGGGGTCCAGAAGGACAGATACAGAGAGCAGAGTTTGGAGACTTGGGTGAAGAAAACCTGTTAAAGAGAGCAGAGCTTTGAGACTGGGGTGCACGAGGACTGTTACAGAGACCAAGGTTTAAAGACTGGTTGCAGAAGGATCTTACAGAGAGCAGAGGTTGGAGACTGAGGTGCAGAAGCACTGTTACAAAGAGCAGAGTTTGGAGACTGAGTTGCAGAAGGAACGTAGCAGAGAGCAGGAGCTTGAAGACTGGGGGCAAAAGGACTGTTGCAGGGAGCAGAGGTTTTAGACTGGGGTGTAGAAGGACTGTTGCTGTTAGGAGAGGTAGAAGATTGGAATCAAGAAGGACCCTTAGAGAGAGCAGTGGTTGGAGACTGCAGTACAGAAGGACTGTTATAGAGAACAGAGGTTGGAGACTGGGATGGAAAAGAACTGTGCAGAGAGTAGATGTTGGAGAATATGGTGCAGAAGGACTGATGCAGAGAACAGAGGTTAGAGACTGGGGTGCAAAAGGACCGTTGAAGAGAGCAGAGGTTGGAGACTGGGGTGCAGAAGAATCTTACAGTGAGCAGAGGTTGGAGTCTGAGATGCAGGAGGACTGTGATAGAGAGCAGACATTTAAGACTGGGGTGCAGAAGGATTGTTGCAGAGAGCAGAGGTTGAAGACTGGGTTGCAGAAAGACTGTTGCATAGAGCAGAGGTTGGAGACTGTGGTTCAGCAGGACTGATACAGAAAGCAGAGTTTGGAGACTGGGGTGCAGAAGGACCATTACAGAGAAGAGAGGTTGAAGACTGCGGTACAGAAGGACTGTTACAGAGAGTTGATTTTGGAAACTGAGATGTAGAAGGACGATTCAAGAGAGTAGAGTTTGGAGACTGTGGTGCAGAAAGACTGTTGCGGAGAACACAGGTTGGAGACTGGGGTGCAGAAGGATCGTGGCAGAGAGCAGAGATTTCAGACTGAGGTGCAGAAAGACTAATGTAGAGAGCAGATGTTGGAGACTGAGGTTCATAATGACTGTGGCAGAGAGCAGAGGTTGGAAGACTTGTGTGCATATGTACAGTTCCAGAGAGTAGATGTTGGAGACTAGGATGCAGCAAGCCTTTTACCTAGAGCAGAGTTTGGAGAAGTGGTGCAGAAGGACTGTTACTGAGAGCAGAGTTTGGAGATTGGTTTTCAAAAGGATCTTACAGAGAGTAGAGTTTGGAGACTGAGATGCAGAATAACTGTTACAGAGAGTTGAGTTTGAAGACTGACCTGCAGAAGGACAATTGCAGAGAGCAGAGGTTGAAGACTAAGGTGCAGAAGGACTGTTAAAGAGAGCAGAGGTCGGAGACTGATGTGCAGAAGGACTGATACAGAATGCAGAGTTTTGAGACTGGGTTGCAGAAGTACCATTACAGAGAGCAGAGGTTGGCGACTGAGGTGCCGATAGAACGTTGAAGATAGCATAGGTTGGAGACTGGGGTGAAGAATGATCTTACAGAGAGCAGAGGTTTGAGACTGGGATGCAGAAGGACTGTTGTAGAGAGAAGACGTTGGAGACTGGGGTGCAGAAGGATTGTTGCAGAGAGCAGTGGTTTGAGACTGGGTTGCAAAAGGACTGTTGCAGAGAGCAAGGATATAGACTGAGGTTCAGAAGGACTGCTACAGAGAGCAGAGGTTGTAGACTGGGGTGCAGGACTGATACAGAAAGCAGAGGTTGAAGACTGGGGTGCAGAAGGACCGTTACAGAGAGCACAGATTAGAGACTGGGGTACAAAAGGATTTATACAGAGAGCAGAGATTGGAGACTGGGGAGCAGAAGGACTGTTGCAAGAACAGAGGTTTAAGACAGGGTTGCAGAAGGACTATTGCAGAGAGCAGAGGTTGGAGACTGAGGTGCAGAAGTATTGTAATAGATAGCCGAGTTTGGAGACTGCGGTGCATAAGAACTGTTACAGAGAGTAGAGTTTGGAGACTGGGGTACAGAAGAATATTACAGCGAGCAGAGGTTGGAGACTGGGGTTAAGAAGGACTGCTGCAGAGAGCAGAATTTGGAGACTGGGGTGTAGAAGGATTGTTACAGAGAGCAGAGGTTGGATACTGGGGTGCAGAAGGACTTGTGCATAGAGCAGAAGTTGGAGATGTGGGTGCAGAAGGAACTGTTGCAGAGAGCAGATGTTGGAGACTGAGATGCAGAAGGACTGTTATAGAGAGCAGCAGACTGAGACAGAAGTGCAGAAGAAATGATTCAAGAAGCAGTGGTTGAATACTGGGGTACAGGAGGACCATTAGAGAGAGCAGATGTTGGAGTCTTTAGTACAGAAGACTCTTACAAAGAGCAGAGGTTTGACACTGGGGTGCAGAAGAACTGTTGCAGAGAGTAGATGATGGAGACTGGGGTCCAGAAAAACTGTAGCAGAGAGCAGACGTTAGAGACTACGCTGCATAAGGACAATTACAGAGAGCAGATGTTGGAGACTGGAGTGCAGAAGGACTGATACAGAAAGCAGAGTTTGGAGATTCGGGTGCAGAAGTATCCTTACAGAGAGCAGAGTTTCGAGAATGCACTACACAAGGTCTCTTACACAGAGCAGAGTTTGGAAACTGGGGTGGAGAATGACTGTTGTAGATAGCAGATGTTGGAGACTGGGATGCAGAAGGCATGTTGCAGAGAGCAGAGGATGGAGATTGGGGTGCACAAGGACTCTTGCAGAGAGAAGAGGTTGCAGACTGAGTTGCAGAAGGACTGTTACAGACGGAAGAATTTGGAGACTGTGGTGCACAACGACTAATACAGAAAGCAGAGGTTACGTACTGGGGTTCATAAGAATCCTTACAGAGAATAGAGGTTGGAGACTGTGGTACCGAGAGAAGAGGTTGGAGACTGGGGTGCAGATGGATTATTGCTGAGAGCAGAGTTTTTAGACTGAGGTACAGAAGAATTGTTGCAGAGAGCAGATGTTGGAGACTTGGGTTCACAAGGACTGTTGCAGCGAGCAGAAGTTTGTGCCTGGGGTGCCAAAGGATCTTTGCAGAGAGAAGAGGTTGGACACTGAGGTGCAGAAGGATTATTGCGGAGAGCAGAGGTTCGAGACTGGGGTGCAGAAGGATCATTACAGAGAGCAGAATTTGGAGACTGGGGTGCAGAAGAAATGTTGCAGTGAGTAAATGTTGGAGACTTGGGTGCAGAGGGACTGTTGCAGAAAGCAGAGTTTTGAGACTGGGGTGCAGAAGGACTTATAGAGAAAGCAGATGTTGGAGACTGGGGTACAGAAGGACCTTTACAGAGAACAAAGTTTGGAGAATCCGGTACAGAAAGATTGTTACAGAGATCATAGGTTAAAAACTGGGGTGCAGAAGACTGTTGCAGAAAACAGAGGTTAGAGACTGGGGTGCAGAAAAACCGTTGCAGAGAGCAGAGGTTGGAGACTGAGGTGCAGTATTATTGTTACAGAAAGCAGAGTTTGGAGACTGGGTTGCAGAAGAACTGATATAGTGAGCAAAGGTTGGAGACTGGTGTGCAGAAGGATCTTGCAGAGAGCAGAGGTTGGAGACTGGGGTGAAGAAGGACTGCTGCAGAGAGCAGAATTTGGAGACTGGGATGCAGAAGGATTGTTACAGAGAGTAGACTTTGGATACTGGGGTGCAGAAAGACTTGTGCATAGAGCAGAAGTTGGAAATTTGGTTGCACAAGGAACTGTTGCAGAGAGCAGAGGTTGGAGACTGAGGTGCAGAAGGACTGTTATAGAGAGCAGAGGATTGAGACAGGGGTGCAGAAGAAATGATTCAAAAGCAGAGGTTGAAGATTCGGGTACAGGAGGACCATTAGAGAGAGCAGAGTTTGGAGTCTTTAGTTAAGAAGGACTCTTACAAAGAGCTGAAGTTGGAGACTGGGGTGCAGAAGGACTGTTGCAGAGAGTAGATGATGGAGACTGGGGTCCAGAAAAACTGTAGCAGAGAGCAGACGTTAGAGACTAAGGTGCAGAAGTACAGTTACACAGAACACAGTTTGGGGACTGGGGTGCAAAATCACTGATACAGAAAGCAGAGTTCGGAGATTCGGGTGCAGAAGTATCCTTACAGAGAGCAGAGTTTCGAGAATGCAGTACAGAAGGACTCTTAGAGAGCAGATTTTGGAGATTGCGGTGGAGAAGGAATGTTGCAGAGAGCAGAGGATGGAGACTGGGGTGCGCAAGGACTGTTGCAGAGAGCAAAGGTTGCAGAATGAGTTGCAGAAGGACTCTTACAGACGGCAGAGTTTGGAGACAGTGGTGCACAATGACTGATACAGAAAGCAGAGGTTGGGTACTTGGGTGCATAAGGACCCTTACGGGGAATAGATGTTGGAGACTGCGGTACACAAGGACTGGTACCGAGAGAAGAGGTCGGAGACAGGGTGCAGAAGAACTGATGTAGAGAACAGAGGTTGGAGACTGGGGTGCAGAAGGATCATTGGGTCGAGCAGTGTATGGAGACTGGGGTATAGAAGGACTGCTGCAGAGAGCAGAGGTTGGAGACTGGAGTGTAGAAGGACTGTTGCAGAGAGCAGACGATGGAGACTGGGGTGCAGACGGATCGTTTGGGCAAGCAGAGTATGGAGACTGGGGTGTAGAAGGACTGTTACAGAGAGCAGAGGTTAGAGACTGGGTTGTCGAAAGAGTGTTTTAGAGAGCAGATGTTGGAGGCTTTGCCGCAGAAGGACTGTTGCATAGAGCAGAGATTGGAGACTGAGGTACAGAAGAACTGTTACAGATAGTAGAAGTTGGAGACTGGGGTGCAGATGGATTATTGCAGAGTGCAGAGTATTCAGACTGAGGTACAGAAGAACTGTTGCAGAGAGCAGATGTTGGAGACTGGGGTTCACAAGGACTGTTGCAGCGAGCAGAGTTTTGATACTGGGGTGCCAAAGGATCTTTGCAGAGAGAATGGTTGGACATTGAGATGCAGATGGATCATTGCGGAGAGCAAAATTTGGAGACTGGGGTGCAGAAGGATCATTAAAGAGAGCAGAGTTTGGAGACTGGGGTGCAGAAAGAATGTTGCAGTGAGCAGAGATTGGAGACTTGGGTGCAGAAGGACTGTTGCAGAAAGCAGAATTTGGAGACTGGGGTGCAGAAGGACTGTTGCAGAGAGCAGAGTTTAAAGACTGGTGTGCAGAAAGACAGTTACAGATAGCAGACTTTGGATACTGGGGTGCAGATGGACTGATAGAGAGAGCAGAGGTTGGACACTGGAGTGCAGAAGGCCTGTTACAGAGAGCACAATTTGGAGACTGGGGTGATGAAGGACTGTTACAGAGAGCAGAGTTTGGAGACTGGGTTGCAGAAGGATCTTACAGAGAGCAGAAATTGGAGACTGAGGTGCAGAAGCACTGTTACATAGAATAGAGGTTGGAGACTGAGGTGCAGAAAGACCGTTGCAGAGAGCAGAGGTCGGAGACTGAGGTGAAGAAGGATTGTTACAGAGAGCAGAGGTTAAAGTCAGGGGTGCAGAAGGACTGATGCAGAGAGCAGAGGTTTTAGACTGGGATGTACAAGGACTGTTGCAGACAGTAGAGGTTGGAGATTGGGGTCCAGAAGGACTGTACCAGAGAGCAGAGGTTTGAGACTAAGGTGCAGAAGGACAGTTACACAGAGCAGAGATTAGAGACTGGATTGCAGAAGGACTGACACAGAAAGCAGAGGCTGGAGACTATGGTGCAGAAGTACTCTTACAGAGTTTGCAGACTGAGTTGCAGAAGGACGGTTACAGAGGCAGAGTTTGGAGACTGTGGTTCAAAAACGACTGATACAGAAAGCAGAGGTTGGATACTGGGGTGAATAAGGACCCTTACAGAGAACAGAGGTTAGAGACTGTGGTACAGAAAGACTGTTACAGAGAGCAGAGGCTGGAGTCTGGTTTGCAGAATAACCGATGTAGAGAACAGAGTTTGGAGACTGGGGTGCAGAAGGACTGTTCGGGCGATCAGAGTATGGAGACTTGGGTGTAGAAGGACTGTTGAAGAGAGCAGTGATTGGAGACTGAGTTACAAAAGGACTGTTACAGAGAGCAGAGTTTTTAGACTGGGGTACAGATGGATTATTGCAGAGAGCAGAGTTTTCAGACTGAGGTACAGAAGAACTGTTCACAAGGACTATTGCAGCTAGCAGAGGTTTCAGACTTGGATGCAGAAGGCCTGTTACAGAGAGCAGAAGTTGGAGACTGGGGTGCAGAAGGACTGGTACAGAGAGCAGGGTTTGCAGACTTGGTTTCAGAAGGGTCTTACAGAGAGCAGAATTAGGAGACACACGTTCAGAAAGACTGTTACAAAGAGCAGTGGTTGGAGACTGGGGTGCAGAGGGATTGTTGCAGAGAACAGATTTTTTAGACTGAGGTACAGAAGAATAGTTTCAGAAAGCAGAGGTTGGAGACTGGGGTGCAGAAGGCCTGTTACAGAGCAGAGTTTGGAGACTGGGGTGCAGAAGGATCTTACAGAGAGCAGAGTTTTGTGACTGAGGTGCAAAAGCACTGTTACAGAGAGTAGAGGTTGGAGACTGAGGTGCAGAAGGACCCTTGCAAAGAGCAGAGGTTGGAGACTGAGGTGCAGAAGATTGCTACAGAGAGAAGAGTTTGGAGACTGGGGTGCAGAAAAACTTTTGCTGAGAGCAGAGGTTTTAGACTGGGGTTTAGAAGGACTGTTGCAGAGAGTAGAGGTTGAATATTGGGGTCCAGAAGGACTGTTACAGAGAGCACAGTTTGGATACTGGGGTGGAGAAGGACTGTTGCAGAGAGCAAATGCTGGAGACTGGGGTTTAAAAGGAAAGTTGCAGAGAGCACAGATGGAGACTGGGGTGCATAAGTATTCTTGGGTTGAGCAGAGTATGGAGAATGGGCTGTAGAAGGACTGTTACAGAGAGCAGAGGTTGGGGACTAGGGTTTAGAAGGACTTTTTCAGATAGCAGACGTTGGAGACATGGGTGAAGAAGTATTGTTGCATAGAGCAGAGGATGGAGACTCAGATGCAGAAGACTGTTACAGAAAGCAGATTTTGAAGACTGGGGTGCAGAAGGACTGTTACAGAGAGCAGACTTTGAAGATTGGGGTGCAGAAGGACCATTGCAGAGAGCAGAGTTTGGAGACTGGGGTTCAGAAAAATTGTTAGAGAGAGCAGAGGTTTGAGACTGTGGTGCAGAAGGACTTTTACTGAGAGCACAAGTTGGAGACTGAGGTGCAGAGAAACTGTTGCAGAGAGCAAAGTTAGGAGACTGGGGAGCAGAAGGAGTGTTACACAGAGCAGATGTTGGAGACTAAATTGCAGAAGGACCACTACATAAAGAAGAAGTTGAAGACTGGGGTACAGAGGAGTGCTATAGAGAGCAGAGGTTGGAGACAGGTGTACAGAAAGATCTTAGAGGGAGCATAGGTTGGAGACTGGGGTGCAGAAGGACTGTTGCTGATTGCAGAGGTTGGAGACTGGGGTGGAGAAGGATCATTGAAGAGATTAGAGTTTGTAGACTGGGGGCAAAAGGCCTGTTACATACAGCAGAGGTTGGAGACTGGAGTGAAGAAGGCCTTTTACAGAGAGCAGTTTTTGGAGACTGGCGTGCAGAAGGACAGTTACAGAGATCATAGTTTGGAGACTGGGTTGCAAAAGAATCTTACTGAGAGCAGAGGTTGGAGACTGAGAGGCAGAAAAAGAGAGCAGTGATTAGAGACTGCAGTGTAGAAGGACTAATACAGAAAGCAGAGGTTTAAGACTAGGGTGCAGAAGGACCCTTACAGAGAACAGAGGTTGGAGACTGAAAGACTCTTACAGAGAGCAGACTTTGGAGACTGGGGTGCAGAATGACTGTTGTAGAGAACAGAGTTTGGAGACTGGTTAACAGAAGGACCATTGCAGAAAGTAGAGGTTGGAGACTGGGTTTCAGAAGGATCATAAAGAGAGCAGAGTTTTAAAACTGAGGTGCAGAAGAACTGTGGCAGAGAGAAAAGGTTGGAGATTGGGGCGCTGAAGGACTGTAGCAGAGATTATAGGTTGAAGTATGAGATGCAGAAAGACTATTACCGAGAGATCAGGTTGGAGACTGGGGTGCAGAAAAACTGATACAGTAAGCAGTGTTTGGAGTCTGGGGTGAAGAAGGCCCCTTACATAGAGCAGAGGTTGGAGACTGGGGTGGAGAAGGACTGTTGCAGAGAGCAGAGGATGGAGACTGGGGTGCAGAAATAATCTTGCAGAGAGCAGAGTTTGAAGACTGGTTGCAGAAGGACTGTTTCAGAGATAAGAGTGAGGTGCAGAATGACGGTTACAGAGAGCAGAGTTTGGAGACTGTGGTGCAGATGGACTGATATAGAAAGTAGAGGTGGGAGACTGGGTTGCAAAAGTTCCCTTACAGAGAACAGAGGTTGGAGACTGCAGTACGGAAGGACTGTTGTAGAGAACAAGGTTAAAGACTGGGGTTAAAAGTTACCAAAGCAGAGAGCAGAGGTTGAAGACTGTGGTGCAGAAAGAATGTTACAGAGAGGACAGGTTGGAAACTGAGGTGTAGAAGGAGTGTTACAGAGAGCAGAGTTTAGAGACTGAGGTTGAGTAGGACTGTTACAGAAATAGGAGGTTGGAAATTGGGGTGTAGAAGGACCCTTACAGAGAGCAGAGTTTGGAGACTTCTGTACAGAAGGACTGTTACACAGAGCAGATCTCGGAGACTGCGGAGCAGCAGGACTGTTGCAGAGGACAGACATTGGAGACTGGGGTGGAGAAGGAATGTACAGAGAGCAGAGTTTGGAAACTGGAGTGCAGAAGTATCTTACAGAGAGCAGAGTGTGGAGACTGTGGTGCAGAAGGACTGTTGCACAGAGCAGAAGTTGGAGACTGGGGTTTAGAAGGATTGTTGCAGAGAGCAGATTTTAAAGACTGAGGTGCAGATGGACTGTTACAGAGAGAAGAGTTTGGAGACTGAGGTGCAGAAGGACAGTTACAAAGAGCAGAGTTTGGAGACTGGTATGCAGGACTGCTACAGAGAGCAGAGTTTGGAGACTGGGGTTCAGATGGATCTTACAGAGAGCAGAGTTTGGAGACTGGGGTGCAAAAGGAACGTTGCAGAGAGCAAATGTTGGAGACTGGGATGGAGAAGAATCTTTGCAGAGAGAAGAGGTTGGAGATTGGAATGCATAAGGATCTTACACAGAGCTGAGGTTCGTGACTAGGTTGCAGAAGGACTGTTGACGAGAGCAGAAGTTGGATACTGGGGTGGAGAAAAATCATTGCAGACAGAAGAGGTTGGAGACTGGGGTTCTGAAGGCCTGTTACAGAGAGCAGATTCGAGACTGGGTTGCAAAAATTCTGTTAAAGAGAGCAGAGGTTGAAAACTATTCTGCAAAAGGACTGTTAGAGAGAGAAGAGTTTGGAGACTGGGTTGCAGAAGGGTCTTACAGAGAGCAGAGGTAGGAGACTGAGGTGCAGAAGGATCGTTGCAGAGAGCAGAGTTTTTAGACTGAGTTGCTGAAGGACTGTTGCAGAGAGCAGATGTTGGAGACTGGTGTGCAGAAGGACTGTTACAGAGAGCAGAGTTTAGAGACTGGGTTGGAAAAGGATTTTACAAAGAGCAGAGGTTGAAGAATCAGGTGCAGAAAGACTGATACAAAGAGTAGATGTTGGAGACTGAGGTGCAGAAATAACATTGCAGAGTACAGAGTTTTGAGACTGAGATGCACAAGGATTGTTAAAGAGAGCAGAGTTTGGAGACTGGGTTGCACAAAGACTGTTGCAGATAGCGGATTTTGGAGACTGGGGCGCATAAGGACTGTTATAGAGAGCAGAGGTTGGAGACTGGGGTGCAGGAAAACTGATACAGAAAGCAGAGATTAAAGTTTTGGGTGCAGAAAGACTGTTACCGAGAGCAGAGGTTGGATTCTGCAGAACAGGAGGACTGTTACAGAGAGCACAGGTTAAAGACTGGGGTGCAGAAGGACTGTAAAAGAGAGCTGATGATGGTAACTTGGGTGCCGAAGGACTGTTGCAGAGAGCAGATGTTGTAGACTGTGGTGGAGAAGAACTGTTGCGGAGAGCAGAGGTTGGAGACTGGGTTACAGAAATACTGTTACAGAGAGCAGAGGTTGGAGCCAGCATTGTAGAAGTATCTTACAGAGAGCAGAATTTGGAGACTGAGGTGCAGACGGACTGTTAAAGAGAGCAGAGGTTGGAGACTGAGGTGTAGATGGACTGTTAAAGAGAGCAGAGGTAGGAGACTTGGGTGCATAAGGTTTGTTCCAGACAGCAGAGTTTTTAGGCTGAGGTGAGAAGGACTGTTGCAGAGAGCATATTTTGGAAACTGTGGTGGAGAAGAACTGTTGCAGAGAGCAGAGGTTGGAGACTGGGTTGCAGAAATACTGTTACAGAGAGCAGAGGTTGGAGACAGCATTGCAGAAGTATCTTACAGAGAGCAGAATTTGGAGACTGGGGTGCAGACGGACTGTTAAAGAGAGCAGAGGTTGGAGACTGAGGTGTAGATGGACTGTTAAAGAGAGCAGAGGTAGGAGACTGGGGTGCATAAGGTTCGTTCCAGACAGCAGAGTTTTTAGGCTGAGGTGAGAAGGACTGTTGCAGAGAGCATATGTTGGAGACTGGGGTGAAGAAGGACTGTTGCAGAGAGCAGAGGTTGGAGACTGGGTTGTAGAAGGACTGTTACAGAGAGCAGAGTTTGGAGATTCAGGTGCAGAAGGACTGTTACAAGAAGTAGCGTTTGGAAATCGTAATGCAGAAGGACCGTTAACGAGAGCAGAGGTTGAAGACTGCTGTACAGAAGGACTGTTACACAGAGCAGATCTCGGAGACTGAGGAGCAGAATGTCTGTTGCAGAGGAAAGAAGTTGGAGACTGAGGTGGACAAAAAATGTTATAGAGAGCAGAGTTTAGTAAGTGGAGTGCAGAAGGATCTTACAGAGAGCAGTGGTTGGAGAATGTGGTGCAGAAGGACTGTTGCACAGAGCAGAAGTTGGAGACTGGGGTCCAGAAGGATCGTTGCAGACAGCAGATTTTAGAGACTGAGGTGCAGATGGACTGTTACAGAGAGCGAAGTTTGGAGAATGAGGTGCAGAAGAACAGTTACAGAGATTAGAGTTTGGAGACTGGTGTGCAGAAGGAGTGTTCCAGAGAGCACAGTTTGGAGACTGGGGTTCAGATGGATCTTACATAGAGCAGAGTTTAGATACTGGGTTGCAAAAAAAACTGTTGCAGTGAGTAGATGTTAGAGACTGGGATGTACAAGAATCGTTGCAGAGAGAAGAGGTTGAAGACTGGAGTGCATAAGGATCTTACAGAGAGCAGAGTTTGGTGACTAGGGTGCAGGAATGTTGCCGAGAGCAGAGGTTAGAGACTGGGGTGGAGAAAAATCATTGCAGAGAAAAGAGGTTGAAGACTGGGGTTCTGAAGGCCTGTTACAGAGAGCAGAGGTGCGTGACTGGGTTGTAAAATTCCTGTTACAGAGAGCAGAGTTTGGAAACTATTCTGCAGAAGGACTGTTACAGAGAGCAGAGTTTGGAGACTGGGTTGCAGAAGGGTCTTACAGAGAGCAGAGGTAGTAGACTGAGGTGCAGAAGGATCGTTGCAGAGAGAAGAGTTTTTAGACTGAGTTGCTGAAGGACTCTTGCAAAGAGCAGATGTTGGAGACTGGTGTGCAAATGGATTGTTGCAGAGAGTAGAGGTTGGACACTGGAGTGAAGAAGGATCGGTGCAGAGAGCAGAGGTTGGAGTCTGGTGTGCAGAAGGACTGTTACAGAGAGCAGAGTTTGGAGACTGGCTTGGAGAAGGATCTTACAGAGAGCAGAGGTTAAAGAATCAGGTGCAGAAAGACTGTTACAGAGAGAAGATGTTGGAGATTGAGGTGCAGAAGTTACGTTGCAGAGCACAGAGTTTGGACACTGAGGTGCAGAAGAATTGTTACAGAGAGCAGAGGTTGGAGACTGGGGTGCAGAAGGACTGTTGCAGATACCGGACTTTGGAGACTGAGGTGTAGAAGGACTGTAATAGAGAGCAGAGGTTGGAGACTGGGGTGCAGAAGGAGTGATACAGAAAGCAGAGATTTGAGTCTGGGGTGCAGAAAGACCATTACAGAGAGCAGAGGTTGGATTCTGCAGTACAGGAGGACTGTTACAGAGAGCAGAGTTTGGAAACTGGGGTGGAGAAAGACTGTAAAAGAGAGCTGATGTCGGTAACTAGGGTGCCGAAGGACTGTTGCAGAGAGCAGAGTTTTGAGACTGGGGTGCAGAAGAACTATTTCAGAGAGCAGAGGTTGGAGACTGGGGTGCAGAAGGACTGTTACAGAGAGCAGAGTTTTGACAGAGGGGTGCAGAAGGATCTTACAGAGAGCAGAATTTGGAGACTGAGGTGCAGAAGGACTGTTGTAGAGAAAAGAGGTTGGAGACTGGGGTGCAGTAGGATCATTGCAGAGAGCAGAGGTTAAAGACTGGGTTGCAGAAGGATCGTTGCAAAGAGCAGAGGTTAGAGACTTGTGTGCAGAAGACCTGTTACAGAGAGGAGAGTTTGGAGACTGGGGTGCAGAAGGACTGGCAAAGAGAGCAAACTTGGTTGCTGAAGGATCTTACAGAGAGCAGAGGTTAGAGACTAAGTTGCAAGTGGACTGTTACAGAGAGCAGTGGTTGCAGACTGGGGTGCAGAAGGATCGTGGAGAGCAGAGGTTTCAGACTGAGGTGCAGAAGGACTGTTACAGAAAAAAGAGGTTGTAAATTGGGGTGCAGAAGGACCGTTACAGAGAGCAGAGGTTGGAGACTACGATATAGAAGGACTGTTACAGAGAGCAGAGGTGGGAGACTTGTGTTCAGAAGGACTGTTACAGAAAGCACAGTTTGGAGACTGAGGTGAAGAAGGATAGATACAGAGAGCAAAGTTTTGAGACTGAGGTTCAAAAGGACTGATACAGAAAACAAAGTTAGGAGACTGGGGTGCTCAAAGAACGTTACGGAGAGCATAGTTTGGAGACTGGGGAGCACAATGACTGTTGCAGAGGACAGAGGTTGGATACTGGGGTGCCACAGGACACGTGCAGAAGGCAGAGGTTAAAGAATGGGGTGAAGAAGAAATGTTACAGAGAGCAGAGTTTGGAAACTGGAGGGCAGAAAGATCTTACAGAGAGGAGAGTTTGGAGACTGTGGTGCAGAAGGATTGTTACAGTGAGCAGAGGTTGGAGACTGGGGTCCAGAAAGATTGGTGCAGAGAGGAGAGTGTGGAGACTGGGGTGCAGAAGAACTGTTGCAGAGAGCAGAGGTTGAAGACTTGAGTGCAGAAGGACTGTTGCATAGAGCAGAGGTTTGAGTCTGATGTGCAGAAAGACTCTTACAGAGAGCAGAGTTTGGAGACTTGGGTGCAGAAGGACTGTGACAGAGACCAGAGGTTGGAGACTGTGGTGCAGAAAGACTGTTGCAGAGATCAGAGGTTAAAGACTGCGGTGCAATAGGATCATTGCAGAGAGAAGAGGTTGGATACTGAGGTGCAGAAAGATCCTAGGAGAGAGCAGATTTTGAAGACTGGAGTGCAGAAGGCCTGCTACAGAGGGAAGAGTCTGGAGACTGGCGTGCAGAAGGCCTGTTACAGAGAGGAGAGGTGGGAGACTGGGGTGTAGAAGAACAGTTATAGACAGCAGAGTTTGGAGACTGGGTTGCTTAAGGTTCTCACAGAGAGCAGAGGTTGGAGACTGAGATGCAGGTGGACTGTTACAGAGAGCAGTGTTTGGAGACTGGGGTGCAGAAGGATCGTGAAGAGAGCAGAGGTGTCAGACTGAGGTTCAGTAGGACTGTTACAGAGAGCAGAGTTTGGAGACTGAGGTGCAGAAGGACTGTTACAGAAAGCAGAGGTTGGGAATTGGGGTGCAGAAGGACTGTTACAGAGAGCACAGTTTGGAGACTGGGGAGTAGAAGGACTGTTGCAGAGAACAGAGGTTGGAGACTGGGTTGCAGCAGGATCGTTGAAGGAAGCAGATGTTGGAGACTGGGTTTGAGAAGGAATGTTACAGAGAGCAGATTTTAGAAACTGGGGTGCAGAAGGACCTTACAGAGAGCAGAGTATAGAAATTAGGGTGCAGAAGGACCTTACAAAGAGCACAGGTTGGAGACAGGGGTACAGAAGGACTGTTAAGGAGAGGAGATGTTGGAGACTGAAGTGCTAAAAGATCGTTGCAGAGAGCAGAGGTTGGAGATTGAGGTGCAAAAAGACTGTTACAGGGAGTAGAGGTTGGAGATTGTAATGCAAAGGCCTGTTACAGAGGGCAGAGTTTGGAGACTGGGGTGCAGAAGAACTGTTACATAGAGCAGAGTTGTTAGACAAGGTTGCAGAAGGATCTTACAGAAAGCAGAGATTGTAGACCGAGGTGCAGCAGGAGTGTTACAGAGAGGAGAGGTTGGAGACTGGGGTGAAGAAGGCCTTTTACAGAGAGCAGAGTTTGGAGAACGGCTCCAGAAGGACTGTTACAGATGGCAGAGTTTGGAAACTGGTTTGCACAAAAATCTTACAGAGAGCAGATGTTGGAGACTGACGTGCAGAAGGACTGTTGCAGAGAGCAGAGTTTGGAGATTGGGGTGCAGAAGGATCGTTGTAGAGAGCAGAGGTTTGATACTTGGGTGCGGAATAACTGTTACAGAGAGCAGAGTTTTTAGACAAGGTTGCAGAAGGATGTTACAGAGAGCAGAGATTGTAGACCGAGGTGAAGGAAGACCGATACAGACAGCATATTTTGGAGACTGGGGTGCACAAGGATTGTTGCAGACAGCAGAGTTTCCAGACTTAGGCGCAGAAGGACTGTTGCTGAGAGGAGATGTTGTAGACTTGGCTGCAGAAGGACTGTTGCAGAGAGCAGATGTTGGAGACTGAGATGCAGAAGGATAGTTGCAGAGAGCAGAGGTTGGACACTGGGGTGCAGAAGGACTGTTAAAAAGAGAAGAGGTTTAAGACTGGGGTTTAGAAAGACTGTTGAAGAGAGAAGAGTTTGGAGACTTGGGTGCAGAAAGACTGTTGCAGAGAGCAGAATTTGGAGACTGAGATGCAGAAGGATTGTTACAGAGAGCAGAGTTTAGAGACTCTGGTGCAGAAGGACTGTTACAGAGAGCAGAAGATGGAAACAGTGGTGCAGAAAGACTGATAAAGAAAGCAGAGGATTGAGACTGGGGTGCAGAAAGAACATTACAGAGAGCAGAGGTTGAAGACTGCGGTACAGAAGGACTGTTACAGAGAGCAGAATTTAGAGACTGGGGAGAAGAAGAATTGTTGCCGAGAAAAGAGTTTGGAGACTGGGGTGCAGCAAGACCGGTGTGGAATCCAGAGAATGGAGACTGTAGTGGAAAAGGAATGTTACAGAGAGCAGAGTTTGAAAACTGGGATGCAGAAGAATCTTACAGAGAGCAGAGGTTGGAGACAGGGGTGCAGAAGGACTGTTGAGGAGAGGAGATGTTTGCGACTGGGTTGCAAAGGATTGTTGCAGAGAGCAGAGGATTGAGACTGAGGTGCAAAAACACTGTTACAGAGAGTAGAGGTTAGAGATCGGGGTGCAAAAGGCCTGTTACAGAGAGCAGAGTTTGGAATCTGGGGTTCAGAATAACTGTTACAGAGAGCAGAGTTTTTAGACAAGGTTGCAGAAGGATCATACAGAGAGAAGAGATTTTAGACCGAGGTACAGCAAGACTGTTACAGAGAGCAGAGGTTGGAGACTGGGGTGCAGAAGGACTGTCGCAGAGAGCAGATGTTGGAGACTGGGATGCAGAAGGATCATTGCAGAGAGCAGAGGTTGGAGACTGTGATGCAGAACGATCATTGCAGAGAGCAGATTTTCCCGACTAAGGATCAGAAGGACTGTTGCAGAGAGCAGATGTTGCAGAGTTGGGTGCAGAAGGACTGTTGCAGAGAGCAGACGTTGGAGACTGAAATGCAGAAGGATCATTGCAGAGAGCAGAGGTTAGACATTGGGGTGCAGAAGGACTGTTACACAGAGCAGATGTTGGAGACTGGGGTGAAGAAGACTGATACAGAAAGCAGTGGTTGGAGACTGGGGTGCAGAAGGACCATTATAGAGAGCAGAGTTTTGAGACTGAAATACAGGAGGACTGTAGCAGAGAGTAGAGGTCTGAGACTGGAGTGGAGAAGAACTGTTTCAGAGTGCAGATATTGGAGACTGGGTTGCAGAAAAACTGTTGCATAGAGCAGAGTTTGGAGACTGTGGTGCAGAAGAACTGTCACAGATCACAGAATTTGGAGACTGAGTTGCAGAAAGAATGTTACAGAGAGCAAATGTTGGAGACTAGGGTGCAGAATTACTAATAAAAAAAGCAGAGGTTGAAGACTGGGGTGCAGAAGGACTGTTACAGAGAGCAGAGGTGGGAGGCTGCAGAACAGAAGGAATGTTACAAAGAGCAGAGTTTGGAGAGTAGGGTACAGAAGGACTGTTGCAGAGAGCAGATGTTGTAGACTGTGGTACAGAAGAACTGTAGTAGAGAGCAGAGGTTAGAGAATGGGGTGCAGAAGTAAGTTTGCAGAGAGCAGAGGTTGGAAACAGTGGTGCAGAAGGACTGATACAGAAAGCAGAGGTTTGAGACTGGGATGCAGAAGGACTGTTACAGAGAGCAGAAGTTGAAGACTGTGGTAAAGAAGGACTGTTACAGAGAGCAGATGTTGGAGACTGGGGAGCAGAAGAACTGTTGCAGACAACAGAGTATGGAGACTGGGGTGCCGCAGGACCGGTGTGGAATCCAGAGGTTGTAGACTGTGTTGGAAAAGGAATGTTACAGAGAGCAGAGTTTGAAAACTGGGATGCAGAAGGATTTTAAAGAGAGGTTGGAGACAGGGGTGCAGACGGACTGTTGAGGAGAGCAGTGGTTGGATACTGAGGTGCAAAAAGACTGTTACAGAGAGTAGAGGTTGGATATTGGGGTGCACAAGGCCTGTTACAGACAGCAGAGGTTGAAATATGGGGTTCAGAATAACTGTTACAGAGAGAAGAGTGTTTAGACAAGGTCGCAGAAGGATCTCAGAGAGAGCAGAGTCTGTAGACTTAGGTGCAGCAGGAATGTTACAGAGAGCAGAGGTTGGAGACTGGGGTGCAGAAGGCGTGTTATGGAGAGGAGAGTTTGGAAAAGGGGTGCAGAAGGACTTTTAGAGAGGGCAGAGTTGGGAGACTGGGTTGCAGAAGAATCTTATAGAGAGCAGATGTTGGAGTCTGGGGTGCAGAAGGATTGTTGTAGAGAAAAAAATTTTCAGACTTAGGTGAAGAAGGACTTTTGCAGAGAGCAGATGTTGGAGACTGGGGTGCAGAAGGATCGTTACAGAGAGCAGAAGTTGGAGAATGCGGTGCAGAAGGACTGCTACAGAGAGCAGAGATTGGAGACTGCGGTGCAGAAGGCCTGTTACGGAGAGCAGAGTTTTCAGACTGGGGTGCAAAAGGACTGTTACAGAGCACAGAGTTTTGAGACTGGGTTTAAAAGGATCTTACAGAAAGCAGAGGTTTGAGACTGAGGTGCAGAAGGACTGTTGCAGAGAGCAGATGTTGGAGACTACAGTACAAAAGTACTTTTGCAAAGAGCAGAGGTTGGATACTAGGGTACACAAGGACTTTTTCAGAGAGCAGATTTTGGAGACTGTTGTTCAGAAGGACTTTTGCAGAAAGCAGAAGTTTGAGAATGGGGTGCAGAAGGACTTTTGCAGAGAGCAGAGGTTGGAGACATAGGTGCAGAAGGACGGATAAAGAAAGCAGAGGTATGAGACTGGCGTGCAAAAGGACCTTTACAGAGAGCAGAGTTTGGAGACTGTGGTACAGAAGGACTATTACAGAGGACAGAGTTTGGAGACTGGGTAGCAGAAGGACCCTTGTGGAATACAGAGGTTTGAGACTGGGGTGCAGCAGGACCGTTGCAGAAAGCAGAGGTTAAAGAATGGCGTGGAGAATTAATATTACTGAGAGCAGATTTTGGAAACTTGCGTTCAGAAGGATCTTTCAGAGAGCAGAGTTTGGAGAATGAGGTGAGGAAGGATCGTTCCTAAAGCAGAGTTTGGACACTGGGGTGCAGAAGAACTTTTGCAGAGAGCAGATGTTGGAGACTGGGGTGCAGAAGGATTGTTTAGAGAGCAGAGGTTGGAGACTGGGGTGCAGAAGGACTCTTGAAGAGAGCAGAGTTTGAAGACTGAGGTGGAGAAGGACTGTTTTATAGAAAGAGGTTGGATACTGGCGTACACAAGAATTGTTGCAGAGAGCAGAGGTTTAAGACTGAGGTACAGAAAGATCGTTTCAGAGAGCAGATGTGGAGACTTGGCTGCAGAACGACTCTTACACAGAGCACAAGTTGCAGACTGGATAACAGAAGGAATGTTGGGGACAGCAGATGTTGGACTCTGGGGTGCATAAGGACTGTTGCAGATAGCAGAGATTAGATATGAGGTTTAGAAGGACTGTTACAGAAATCAGAGTTTGTAGACTGGGGAGCAAGAGGACTGACAGAGAAAGCAGACGTTGGAGACTGGGGTTCAGAAGGACAATTACAGAGACCAGAGTTTGGAAAATGTGGTACAGAATGACTGTTACAGAGAGCAGAGGTTGGCAAGTGGAGTGCAGAAGGAGTGTTGCAAAGAACAGAGTTTGGAGACTGAGGTGCAGAAGTACTGTTACATAGAGCAGAGTTTCTAGACAAGGTTGCAGAAGGATCTTAGAGAGCAGAGTTTGAAGACCGAGGTGCAGCAGGACTCTTAAAGAGAGCAGAGGTTGGAGACTTGGGTGCAGAATGCCTGTTATGAAGAGCAGAGTTTGGAGAAGGGCTCCAGAAGGACTGTTACAGATGGCAGAGTTTAGAGACTTGGATGCAGAAGGATTTTACAGAGAACAGATGTTGAAGACTGAGGTGCACAAGGACTGTTACAGAGAGTAGAGATTGGAGACTGAGTTTCAGAAGGATCGTTGCAGACAACAGAAGTTGGAGACTGGGGTGCAGAAGGATCGTTGCAGACTCTAGAGTTTTCAGACTGAGATGCAAAAGGACTGTTACACAGAGCAGAGGTTGAAGACTGAGGTGAAGAAGGACAGTTATAGAGAGCAGATGTGGGAGAGAGGGGTGCAGGACTGAAACAGAGTAGAAGTTGGTGACTGAGGTACAGAAGGACTGTTACAGAGAGAAGAGGTTTGAGACTCGGGTGCAGAAGAATAATTGAAGAGAGCAGAGTTTTCAGACTGAGGTACAGAAAAACTGTTGCAGAGAGCATATGTGGGAGATTGGGATGCACATGGGCTGTTGCAGCGAGCAAAGGTTGGAGACTAGGGTGCAGAGGGATCGTTGCAGAGAGCAGAGGTTGGAGACTGCGGTGCAGAAGGCCTTTCACAGAGAGCAGTGTTTGGAGACTGAGGTGCAGAAGGACTGTTACAAATAGCAGAGTTTGGAGACTGGGTTGCAGAAGGATCTTACAGAGAAGAGGGGTTGGAGACTGAGGTGCAGAAGAACTGTAAAAGAGAGAGAGTTTGGAGAATCAGGTGCAGAAAGACCGTTGCAGAGAGTAGAGGTTGGAGACTGTGGTACAAAAGAATTGTTACAGAGAGTAGAGTTTAGAGACTGGGGTGCAGAAGGACTGATACAGAAAGCAGAGGTTGGAGACTCGGATGCAGAAGTACCCTTACAGAGAGCAGAGGTTAAAGAATGCAGTACAGAAGGACTGTTACAGAGAGCAGCGGTTGGAGACTGGGGTGGAGAAGGACTGTTGCAGAGAGCAAATGTTGGAGACTGGGTTGCAAAAGGACTGTTGCAGAGAGCAGAGGATGGAGACTGTGGTGCAGAAGGACTGTTGCATAGAACAGAGTTTGCAGACTGAGTTGCAGAAGGACTGATACAGAGGACAGAGTTTGGAGACTGTGGTGCAAAAGGACTGATATAGATAGCAGAGGTTGGATACTGGGGTGCATAAGGACCCTTACGGAGAACAGAGCTTGGAGACTGCGGTACAGAAGGACTGTTACCGAGAGCAGAGGTTGGAGACTGGGGTGCAGAAGAACTGATGTAGAGAACAGAGGTTGGAGACTTAGGTTCAGAAGGATCGTTGGGGCAAGCAGATTATGGTGAGTGGGGTGTAGACGGACTGTTGCAGAGACAAGTGATTGGAGACTTAGATACAGAAGACTGATACAGAGAGCAGAGTTTAGAGACTGGGGTGCAGAATAACTGTTGTAGAGATCAGAGGTTGGAGACTGGGGTGCAGAAGGACCATTGCAGAAAGCAGAGGTTGGAGACTGGGTTTCAGAAGGATCTTACAGAGAGCAGAGTTAGGACACTGAGGTGCAGAAGGACTTTTGCAGAGACCAGAGGTTGAAGATTGGGGTGCAGAAGGACTGTTGCAGAGAACAGAGGTTAAAGTCTGAGATGCAGAGGGACTGTTACAGTGAGCAGAGTTTGGAGACTTGGGTGAAGAATGACTCATACATAATGCAGAGTTTGGAGACTCGGGTGCAGAAGGACCGATACAGAGAGCAGAGTATAGAGACTGCAGTACAGAAGGACTGTTACAGAGAGCAGAGGTTGGAGACTGGGGTGCAGAAGAACTGATGTAGAGAACAGAGGTTGGAGACTTAGGTTCAGAAGGATCGTTGGGGCAAGCAGATTATGGTGAGTGGGGTGTAGACGGACTGTTGCAGAGACAAGTGATTGGAGACTTAGATACAGAAGACTGATACAGAGAGCAGAGTTTAGAGACTGGGGTGCAGAATAACTGTTGTAGAGATCTGAGGTTGGAGACTGGGGTGCAGAAGGACCATTGCAGAAAGCAGAGGTTGGAGACTGGGTTTCAGAAGGATCTTACAGAGAGCAGAGTTAGGACACTGAGGTGCAGAAGGACTTTTGCAGAGACCAGAGGTTGAAGATTGGGGTGCAGAAGGACTGTTGCAGAGAACAGAGGTTAAAGTCTGAGATGCAGAGGGACTGTTACAGTGAGCAGAGTTTGGAGACTTGGGTGAAGAATGACTCATACATAATGCAGAGTTTGGAGACTCGGGTGCAGAAGGACCGATACAGAGAGCAGAGTATAGAGACTGCAGTACAGAAGGACTGTTACAGAGAGCAGAGGTTGAAGCTTGGCATGCAGAAGGCCTGTTATGCAGAGGAGAGTTGGGAGAAGGGGTGCAGAAGGACTGTTACAGAAGGCAGAGTTTGGACACTGGGTTGCAGAAGGATCTTACAGAGAGCAAATGTTGAAGTCCGAGGTGCAGAAGGACTTTTACAGAGAATAGAGTTTGGAGACTGAGGCACAGAAGGATTGTTACAGAGAGCAGAGTTTGGAGACTGGAGTGCAGAAGGACTCTTGCAGATAGCAGAGGTTGGATACTGGGGTGTATAAGGACTGTTGCAGGGACAATAATTTGGAGACTGGGCTTCTGAAGGACTGTTGCAGAGAGCAGATGTAGGAGACTGAGATTCAGTAAGACTGTCACAGAGAGAAGAGTTTGGAGACTGGGGTGCAAAAGGATTGTTATAGAGAACAGAGTTTGGAGACTGGGGTGCAGAACGGCTGTTACAGAGAGCAGACTTTGGAGATTGGGTTGCAGAAGGATCTTACGTAGAGAAGAGTTTGGAGACTGAGGTGCAGAAGAACTGTTACAGAGCGCATTGGTTGGAGTCTGGGATGCAGAAGGATCATTGCAGACAGCAGAGTTTCCAGACTAAGGCGCAGAAGGACTGTTGCAGAGAGCAGATGTTGGAGAGTTGGGTGCAGAAGGACTGTTGCAGAGAGCAGATGTTGGAGACTGAAATGCAGATGGATCATTGCAGAGAGAAGAGCTTGGACACTGGGGTGCAGAAGGACTGATACAGAGAGCAGAGTTTGGAGACTGGGGTACAGAAGGCCTGTTACAGAGAGCAGAGGTTGGAGCCTGGGTACAGAAGGGCTGTTACAGAGAGCAGAGTTTGGAGACTGGGTTGCAGAAGAATATTACGTAGAGCAGAATTTGGAGACTGCAGTGCATAAGGATTGTTACAGATAGCAGAGGTTGGCGACTGGGGTGCAGTAGGATTATGGCAGAGAGCAGAGGTTGGAGATTGGTGAGCAGAAGGATCATTGCAGAGAGCAGAGGTTGGAGACTTGGGTGCAAACGAACGGTTGCAGAGAGCAGATTTCGGAGACTTGGATGCTGAATAACTGTTACACAGAGCTGAGGTTGAAGATTGGAGTGAAGAGGGACGGTTGCAGAGAGCAGAGTTTGGAGACTGGGGTGCAGAAGGACTGTAATAGAGAGAAGATGTTGGAGACTGAGATACAAAAGGACTGTTACAGAGAGCAGAGTTTGGAGACTGGGGTACAGAAGGACTGATACAGAAAGCAGAGGTTGGAGAATGGGATGCAAAAGGACTGTTTCAGAGAGTAGATGTTAAAGACTGGGGTGCAGAAGAACTGTTGCAGAGAGCAGAAGTTGGAGACTGGGGTGCAGAAGGATTGTTGCAGGGAGCAAATGTTGGAGACTGGGGTGAAGAAGGATTTTAACAGAGATCAAAGTTTGGAGATTGGGGTGCAGAAGGATCTTACATAGAGCAGAGGTTGGAGAGTGGGGTGCAGACGAACTGTTGCACAGAGCAGAGTTTGGAGACTGGGGTGCAGAAGGATTGTTGCAGAGAGCAGAGTTTGGAGACTGGGTGGCAGAAGGATCTTACTGAGAGCAGATGTTGGAGACTGAGGTTCAGAAGAAATGATACCAAGAGCAGAGTTTGGATACTGGGGTGCAGAAGGACTGTTGCCGAGACCAGAGTTTGGAGACTGTTGTGAAGAACGATCGTTGCAGAGAGCAGAGGTTGGAGACTGTGTTGGAGAAAGAATGTTACAGAGAGCAGAGTTTGGAAACTGGGATGTAGAAGAATCTTACAGAGAGCAGAGGTTGGAGACTGGTGTTCAGAAGGACTGTTACAGAGAGCAGAGTTTAGAGACTGAGTTGCAGAAGGACTGTTACAGAAAGCAGAGTTTAGAGACTGTGGTGCACAAGGATCCTTGCAGAGATCAGAGTTTTCAGACTGATGTACAGAATGACTGTTGCAGAGAGCAGATGTTGGAGACTGGGGTGCAGAAGGGTCGTTTCAGAGAGCACAGGCTAGAGACTGGGTTGGTGTAGGACCATTGCAGATGTCAGAGTTTAGGAACTGAGGTGCAGTAGGATTGTTACAGAGAACAGAATTTGGATACTGGGGTGCAGAAGGCCTGTTTCAAAGACCAGAGGTTGGATACTGGGGTTTAGAAATACTGTGGCAGAGAGCAGAGGATGGAGACTGGAGTGCAGAAGGACTATTACAGAGAGCAGAGTTTGGAGACAGGGTTGCAGAATGATCTTACTGAGAGCAGAGGTTGGAGACTGAGGTGGAACAAGACTGTTACAGAGAGCAGAGTTTGGAGACTGGGGTGCAGAAAGATAGTTGTCGAGGACTGCTTTTTCAGACTGTGGTGCAGAAGGACTGTTGGAGATTACAGAGGTTGGAGACTTGGGTGCAGAAGGATCTTTGCAGAGAGCAGAGGTTTTAGACTGGGGTGCAGAAGGACTGTTACAGAGAACAGAGGTTGGAGACTGCGGTGCAGAAGGCCTGTTATAGAGAGCAGAGTTTGGTGAAAGGATGAAGAACGACTGTTAAAGTGGGCAGAGTTTGGAGACTGGGTTGCAGAAAGATCTTACAGAGAGCAGAGGTTGGAGACTGAGGTGCACAAGGACTCTTACAGAGAGTATACGTTAGAGAATGAGGTGCACAAGGACCATTTCAGAGAGCAGAGGTGGAGACAGAGGTGCAGAAAGATTGTTACAGAGAGAAGAGTTTGGAGACTGGGATGCAGAAGGACTGTTGCAGATAGCAGAGGTGGGAGAATGTGGTGACGAATGACTGTTTCAGGGTGGAGGTTTTGGAGACTTGGCTGCAGAAGGACTGTTGAAGATAGCAGAATTTGGAGACTGAGGTGCAGAATAACTGTTACAGAGAGCAGAGTTTGGAGACTGGGTTTCAGAAGGACTGATACAGAAAGCAGAGGTTTTAGACTATGGTGCAGAATAACCGTTGCAGAGAACAGAGTTCAGAGATTGCCATACAGGAAAACTGTTATAGGGAGCAGAGGTTGGAGAATGGTCTATAGAAGAACTGTTTCAGAGTGCAGATGTTGGAGACTGGGGTTCAGAAGTACTGTTGCTGAGAGCAGAGTTTGGAGACTGGGGTGCAGAAGAATTGTCGCAGAGAGCAGGGGTTGGAGACTGAGGTGCAGAAAGAATGTTACAGAGAGCAAAGTTTGAAGACTGGGGTGCAGAATTACTTATACAGAAAGCAGAGGTTGAGACTGGGGTGCAGAAGAACCGTTACAGAGAGCAGAGGTTGGAGACTGTAGTACAGAAAGACTGTTGCAGAGAGCACAGGTTAGAGAATGGGGTGCAGAAGGACTGTTACAGAGAGCAGAGGTTAGAGAATGGGGTTCAGAAGTAAGGTTGCAGAGTTCAGAGCTTGGAGCCAAAGGTGCAGAAGGACTCTTACAGAAAGCAGAGGTTAGAATCCGTGGTTCAGAAGGACTTATACAGAAAGCAGAGGTTTGAGCCTGGGGTGCATAAGGACCGTTAGAGAGAGCAGAGGTTGGAGACTGCGGTACAGAAGGACTGTTACAGAGAGCAGAGGTTGGAGACTGGAAAGTAGAAGGACTGTTGCAGCGAACAGATGTTGTAGACTGGGTTGCAGTAGGACCGTTGAGAAAAGCAGAGGTTGTAGACTGGGTTGGAGAAGAATGATACAGAGAGCAGAGTTTGGAAACTGGGGTGCAGAAGGGCCTTACAGAGAACAGAGGTTGGAGACTCGGGTGCAAAAGGAGTGTTAAGGAGAGGAGACGTTGGAGACTGGGGTGCAGAAGGACTGTTGCAGAGAGCAGATGTTGAAAACTGGGGTGCATAAGGACCATTCCAGAGAGCAGAGTTTGGAGACAGGGGTGCAGAAGGACGGTTGCAGAGAGCACAATTTGGAGACTGAGGTTCAGAAAAACAGTTACAGAAAGCAGAGGTAGAGTCTGGGGTGCAGAAGGATCGTTGAAGAGAGCAGAATTTGGAGACTGAGTTACAGAAGAATCGTTGAAGAGAGCAGAGGTGGAGACAGGGCTGCAGAAGGATAGTTACAGAGAGAAGAGGTGGGAGACTGCGGTGCAGAAGGACTGTTACAGAGAGCACAGGTTGGAAACTAGGGTGCAGGAGAATGTTGCAGAAAGAAGAGGTTGGAGACTGGCGTGCAGAAGGACTGTTTCAGAGAGCAGAGTTTGGAGACTGGGGTGCATAAGGCCTGCTACAGAGAGCAGAGGTTGGAGACTGGGTTGCAAAAGGACTGTTATAGAGAGCAGAGTTTTGAGGCTTTGTTGAAGAAGGATCTTACAGAGAGCAGTGGTTGGTGACTGTGGTGAAGGACGAATGTTACAGAGAGCAGTGATTAGAGACTGGGATGCAGAAGGATCGTGCAGAGAGCAGTGGTTTCAGACTGAGGTGCAGAAGGACTGATACAGAGAGAAGTGGTTGGAGACTGACTTGCAGCAGGACTGTTACAGATAGCAGAGTTTGGTGACTGAGGCACAGAAGGACTGTTTCAGAAAGAAAAGGATGGAAACTGGGGTACAGAGGGACCGTTACAGAGAGCAGAGTTTGGAGACTGCAGAATAGAAAGACTGTAACAGAGAGCAGAAGTTTGAGAATACGGTGCAGAAGGATTGTTACAGAGAGCAGAGGTTGGAGACTGGGGTGCAGAAGGACGGTTACACAGAGCAGAGTTTGAAGACTGGGGTGTAGAAGGACTGTTGCAGAGAGCAGAGGCTGGAGACTTGGGTGAAGAAGGACTGTTGCCAAGAGCAGAATTTGGAGACTGAGGTGCAGTAGGATGTTGAGGAGAGGAGAGGTTGGAGACTGGGGTGCAGAAGGATTGTAGCAGAGAACAACATTTTAAGAATGAGGTGCAGAAGCACTGTTGCAGAGACCACAGGATGGAGACTGGGGCGCAGAAGGACTGTTACACAGAGCAGTGGTTTGAGACTGGGGTGCAGAAGTCTTGTTATAGAGAACAGACTTTGGAGACTGGGGTGCAGAAGGCTTTTTACGGAGAGGAGAGTTGGGAGAAGGGGTGCAGAAGGACTGTTAGAGAGGGCTGAGTTTGGAGACTGGGTTGCAGAAGGATCTTACAGAGAGATGATGTTAGAGACTGAGGTATAGAATGATTGTTGCAGAGAGAAGAGTTTGGAGACTGGGGTGCAGAAGGCCTGTTACAGAGAGCAGAGGTTGAAGACTGGGTTGCAGAAGGACGGTTAGAAAGCAAATTTAGGAGACTGAGTGGCAGAAGGATCTTACAGAGAGAAGAGTTTGAAGACTGAGGTGCAGGAGGACTGTTACAGAGAGCATTGGTTGGAGACTGGGGTTCAGATGAATCGTGTAGAGAGAAGAGGTTTCAGACTTAGGTGTAGATTGACTGTTACAGAGAGCAGAGGTTGGAGACTGAGGTGCAGAAGGACTGTCACCGGGAGCAAATTTTGGAGACTGTGTTGCACAAGGATCTTACATAGAGCAGAGTTTGGAGACTGAGGTGCATTAGGACTGTTACAGAGAGCAGATGTTGAAGTCTGGGGTGCAGAAGTGTTGTTGCAGAAAGCAAAATTTTCAGACTGAGGTGCAGAAGAACTTTTGCAGAGACCAGACGTTGGAGACTGGGGTGCACAAGGATCATTGCAGAGAGCAGAAGTTGGAGACTGCAGTACAGAAGGACTGTTGCAGAGAGAAAAGGTTTGAGACTAGGGTACAAAAAGACTTTTTCAGAGAGCAGATGTTGAATACTGTTTTTCAGAAGGACTGTTGCAGAGAGCAGAAGTTGAAAAATGGGTTGCAGAGGACTTTTGCAGAGAGCAGAGGTTGAAGACTGAGGTTCAGATGGACAGACAAAGAAAGCAGAGGTTGGAGACTGCGTGCAAAAGGATCTTTACAGAGAGCAGAGTGTGCAGACTGCGGTACAGAATGACAGTTACACAGAGCAGAGTTTGGAGACTGGGGAGCAGAAGGAGTGTTGCAGAGTACAGAGGTTGGAGACTAAGGTGCAGCAGGACCATTGCAGAAAGCAGAGGTTGGAGACTGGTGTGGAGAAGGAATATTACAGAGAGCAAAGTTTGAAAACTGGGGTCAGAAGGATCTTTCAGAGAGCAGAGTTTGGAGACTGGGGTGCAGAAGGATTGTTGCAGAGAAGAGTTTGGACACTGGGGTTCAGAAGGACTGTTGTAGAGAGCAGATTTTGGAGACTGAAGTGCAGAAGGACTGTTTAGAGAGCAGATGTTGGAAACTGGGGTGCAGAAGGACTCTTGCAGAGAGCAGAGGTTGAAGACTGAGGTGGAGAAGGACTGTTACACAGAACAGAGTTTGTAGACTGGGGTGCAGAAGGACTGTTGCAGAGAGCAGAGTTTTAAGACTGAGGTACAGAAAGATCATTGCAGAGAGCAGAGGTGGAGACTTGGCTGCAGAAGGACTGTTACACACAGCACACGTTGCAGACTGGGTTGCAGAAGGAATTTTGCAGACAGCAGAGGTTGGAGACTGGAGCGCATAAGGACTGTTGCAGATAGCAGAGTTTGGATATGAGGTGCAGAAGGACTGTTACAGAGAGTAGAGTGTGGCGACTGGGGTGCAGAAGAAGTGTTGCAAAGAACAGAGTTTGGAGACTGAGGTGCAGAAGGACAGTTACAGAGAGCAGAGTTTTTCGACAAGGTTGCAGGAGGATCTTACAGAGAGCACAGATTGCAGAACGAGGTGCAGCAGGACTGTTACAGAGAGCAGATGTTGGAGACTGGGGTGTAGAAGGATTGTTATAGGGAACATACTTTAGAGGCTGGGGTGCAGAAGGCCTGATTCGGAGAGGAAATTTGGGAGTAGGCATGCAGAAAAACTGTTACAGAGGACATAGTTTGTAGTCTGGGATGCAGAAGGTACTTACAGAGAGCAGTTGTTTGAGAGTGAGGTGCAGAGGGACTGTTACAGAGAGTAGATGTTGGAGACTGAGGCACAAAAATATTGTTACAAAGAGCAGATTTTGAAGACTGGGGTGAAGAAGGACTGTTTCAGATACCAGAGGTTGGAGAATGGGGTGTAGAAGGACTGTTGCAGAAACCAGAATTTGGAATCTGAGGTCCTGAAGGACTGTTGCAGAGAGCAGATGTAGGAGACTGAGATGCAGAAGGACTGTTGCAGAGAGCAGAGGTTGCAGACTGAGTTGCAGAAGGACTGTTACAGCGGGCAGAGTTCGAGACTTTGGTGGAAAACGACTGATACAGAAAGCAGAGGTTGGATACTGGGATGCATAAGCACCCTTACGGAGAACAGAGGTTGAAGACTGCGGTACAGAAGGACAGTTACAGAGAGCAGAGGTTGGAAACTTGGGTGCAGAAGAACTTTTGTAGAGAACAGAGGTTGGAACTGGGTTGCAGGAGGATCGTTGGGGCGAGCAGAGTATGGAGACTGGGGTGTAGAAGGACTGTTGCAGAGAGCAGATGTTGGAGACTTGGGTGCAGAAAGACTGTTGCATAGAGCGGAGGTTGGAGACTGAGGTGAAGAAGGAAGGTTAGAGAGACCAGACTTTGGAGACTGGGGTGCAGAAGGACTTTTACAGAGAGCAGACGTTGGAGACTGGGGTGCAGAAGGATCGTTGCAGAGAGCAGAGTTTGGAGACTAGGGTATAGAAAGATCGTTAAAGAGAGCAGATTTTGGAGACTGTATTGCAGAAGGACTTCTACAGAGAGCAGAGATTGAAGACGGTTGTGCAGTAGGACATTTAGAGAGAGAACATGTTGGAGACTGATGTGCAGGAAAAACTGTTGCAGAGAGCAAAGTTTGGAGACTGGGGTGCAGAAGGAGTGTTTCAGAGAGCAGAGGTTGCAGACTGAAGTACAGAAAGACCCTTACAGAGACCAGAGTTTGGAGACTGCGGTACAGAAGGACTGTTACAGAGAAAATAGGTTGGAAACAGGTGTTCAGAAAGATCTGACAGACAGCATAGGTTGGAGACTGGGGTGCATAATAACTGTTGCGGAGAGCAGAGGTTGGAGACTGGGGTGCAGAAGGCCTGTAACAGAGAGCAGTGCTTGAAGACTGAGGTGCAGAAGAATCGTTTCTGAGAGCAGAGTTTTCAGACTGAGGTGCCAAAGGACTGTTACAGAGAGAAGAAGTTGGAGACTGGGGTGCAGAAGCGCGGTTACAGAGAGCAGAGGTTTTAAGACTGGGGTGGAGAAGGACTGCTGCAGAGAGTAGAGGTTGGAGACTGAGGTGCATAAGGAGTGTTACAGAGAGCAGAAGTTGGAGACTGGGGTGCAGAAGGACTAATACAGAAAGCAGAGCTTGATGACTGGGGTGCAGGAGGACTGTTGCAGAGAGCAGAGGTTGGAGACTGAGGTGGGGCACAACTGTTGTAGAGAGAAGATATTAGAGACTGGGGTTCAGAAGGACTGTGGCATAGAGCAGAGATTGTAGACTGTTGTGCAGGAAGACTGTTGCAGAGAGCAGAGGTTGGAGAATGAGGTGCAGAAAAACTGTTACAGAGAGCAGAGTTTAGAGATGGGGTGCAGAAGGACTGATACAGAAAGCAGATTTTGGAGACTGGGGTGCACAATAACCGTTACAGAGAGCACAGATTGGAGACTTTAGTAAAGAAGGACGGTTACAGAGAAAAATGGATGGAGACTGGCGTGGTAAATGACTGTTGCAGAGAGCAGATTTTAAAGACTGGGGTGCAGAAGGACTGTTGCATCGAGCAGAGGTTCTAGACTGGGGTGCCTCAGGACTCTTGCACAGAGCAGAGATGGCAGAGTTAGGTGCAGAATCACTGATACAGAGAGCAGAGTTTGGAGACTGTGTTGCAGAAGGACTAATACAGAAAGCAGAGGTTGGAGAATGGGGTGCAGAAGGACCCTTACAGAGAGCAGAGTTCGGAGACTGATGTGCAGAAGGACTGTTACAGAGAGCAGAGGTTGGAGACTGGGGTGGAGAAGGAATGTTGCAGAGTGCAGGGTTCAGAGACTGGGGTACAGAAGGACTGTTACAGAGAGCAGAGTTTGGAGACTGGTGTTCAGATGGTTCTTACAGAGAACTGAGTTTGGAGACTGGAGTGCAAAAGGACTGTTACAGAGAGCAGAGGTAGTAGACTGGGCTGCAGAAGGGTCGTTGCAGAGAGTAGAGTTTTCAGACTGAGGTGCAGAAGAACTGTTGCAGAGAGCAGATGTTGGAGACTGGGGTGCAAAAGGACTGTTGCAGAGAGCAGATATTTGTAACTAGGATGCAGAAAGACTGTTGTAGAGAGCAGAGGTTGGGAAATTTGGATTCAGAAGGACTGTTACAGAGAGCAGAGGTTGGATACTGGGGTGCAGAATAATCTTACAGAGAGCAGAATTTGGAGACTGAGGTGCAGAAGGACTGTTACAGAAATAAGAGGTAGGAGACTGGGGTGCAGTAGAATCATTGCAGAGAGCAGAGGTTGGAGACTGGGTTGCAGAAGTATTGTTGCAGAGAGCAGATTTTGGAGACTGGGGTGCAGAAG